>NW_026457457.1:0-1743 GCF_943734635.1 Anopheles cruzii | reverse complement strand
GCGAGCGTATGCTGCGCAACATTCGTGCAACCTTTTGCGTTGGTTCTCGGTTGTGTGGGGACCATCCTTTCCGACTTGGGGAGCCTTACCAGGCGAGGTAACTGTCACTGTCTCTGTTACAGTTACCCTGGCTCTATCAGCGGGGGCTAAATTTGCCGATGACTATCCATTAAACAAAAATCATGACTACAATTTAAATCAGAGCTGCTGTCATGCAGGCTGCATAACTTCAGGCGTTAAAATATCGCAAAATGGTTAATTTCATATTCCTGAACGAGTGTAGTAGATATAAAATGTTTAAATTGACAAACAAGTTTAAAAATATCCGTAGGTTGATGGCTAAAACTATCAATGTTCGCCTGCGCCGTACAAATTCCCCATAGTGCGAGGGTCGAGTCGATGGCGGCAGACGCAACACAGTCTTTGCCGACCATCTACCAAACTACGCGAACGCGGATTGCCGCAATCTAGGCGCACACTGGCAGAAGGCAGTATAATGGTCCGGCACCGACTTTCTCCTAGCCTTAGTTTTATTCAATTAATTATTATCGATTGGGCGAGATGCCGCCGCGAGTGGACCGTGGGTGTTGCGCCGCATCCTTCCATCGCACCCTCGCCCAATTAACCACCCTCCCAGCATCACCGTATCACGCGGGTAGTTCGGGTTCTATTTACTTGCCTGGCCACACTGTGAAGTCGGTTTATGTCCGCCATTTCGCCATAGTGCGGGCGTTCTTATACCGTACCGCCTGCTCCCATCACATCACACCCGCTGCGCTGCGACTTCCGGCTATCAATTCGTCGACTTCCGCCCAATCGACGCCGGGCGCGTCAAGCGAAAGTTTGCGCCCTTTACCGCCCATTCTCGCAATCTGTTTTGGGTGCACTATTTGGTTCACAATGTTTTTTGTTACTGACCGTTTTCGATAAAAAAGGTTCCAATAAGGAGAAATCCTCGGCCAGGTAGTGTGATAATGAGTATAGTTTGTAGTTAATTCCACGATTTCGTTCCACAGGCCGGCCCCCCCATTGAACCATGGCCGATGCGAGCCGATGCCCCTTTTCCCTTGGCACTTGAATGTGTGTGTTTGTGTGTGTGTGTATGCCTGGCTAGATTGTGCATTAATGGTTTATTTATGCATTAATTTAAATCCGGCCTCTGTGTCGAATCGAATCGTTTGAACTTGATTCTGTCGGAGACCGCCGGAGACACGCAGTATCAGCAGCACCCCCGGGTCCCGTGACCGAGAAATGAAATGGCTGACGACACCATTAGTAGGGCTTCTCTCTAGGGCCGGGAAGGGCGGCGCCAGAAAAACGTCGTTTCTCGGCGGCGGACCACAATCCAACCGGCTGGAGAAATCCTCGACCTCTAGCGCGTCTAACGTCGGGCGGCGGCCGGGCGTCGTCGATTAAGGCCAAATTGTGGGTGATGATTTATTTGAATTTAATAGGAAAACTATTTCCTTCGCGCGAGAGGCAGTTTTCCGGCTTTTCAATTTTCATTTCGCCGATCCGATCCGTTCCGATCCGTCTCGTTCAAATAGTACTTCCGTTCCGCTGCGCTACTAGTGCTCCGTACTTGAAATGCGGACGGCTGCTACGGAACTTTTGCTCGTTAATTTTTGTCCCGCCCATGGTGTTTTCTAATTTTCTCCTAGGTTTGTTGACTCATTCAGAAGAACAGAAAGTTACCGAATAGGGGTCACGGTTTTTATGTGTTTGCCGGGGGGCAGTGCAGAA
>NW_026457456.1:0-1745 GCF_943734635.1 Anopheles cruzii | reverse complement strand
CTAAGCAAAACAAGCCAGACCCGACGGAGCGCGTAGCGACCGTACGACGGTTTCCGGCTTACCCACTTGACCAACGTCAAGTGTAAACAGATGCGCGAACCGAAGCGACCACCCAAAATTAAGACCGAGAATTCGGTCAATGGAAAGTAGGTCACCAACTCCAGTTGTCTTCCTCATAATTATGTATCACTCTAGCAATAAGAACTTACAGTATAAAAATCATGTACGCACAATAAACGGGGCCAGTCCCTAATCTGAAGACTCACGGTCATGACTCTGACCGTGAGGCAAACTACAGCCACCTGAGTGTAAAATTCATTGGGCCTCGTGATCATCCAAACATGCGGTTAGGTGAAACCGCCAAATGGCGACCGTGACAATTGTACCAAGTGTAGTGTTACAATAGTGGCTCGGACTGAGCAAAACGATAAGTGAGCGCTAAGAAAGTAAAAATGACAAACACTAAGTGAAAGTGATAATGGATCCCGAAACAAGGAACGCCGCGTTCCGCAGCCTAGCGCTAAAGCAGATCCAGACCGCGAAACAGAGATCCGCGAAGTTAGCAGTTAAATCGCTTACGAAACTGCAAAAATTAGATTCGTTTTTCACAGACAAAAACAAGCGTTGGAAATCAGACACGCTTCTGAGAGTGATCAGTGAAGCGAAGAAATTAATCGCCGAAGCTAACACGCGGGACGAATTAGAAGAAAAGTGCCTAAAAGCCTAAAATAAACAGTGCATAAACAGAAAGTGTAATGCAACAGAGAGTACGGAAACAGTGAAAACAGAACCTTGTGCAAAATGGGAAAAGGAGGCTCAAAACCCGAGGCGAACGCCAGTGGAGCGAACGATGCACAAGGAAGGAAGTGCACACGGAGCAGCATGCAGCTCACGAGCTAAAGCTAAACATCATTCTAGTAATTTTGTGCTTGCTGCTAGCGCACAAGGTGTTTAAAATAATATTCAACACCATGCAAAAATATGCAAAGAGTGCGGCGGTGAAGGCGTACGTGCTGCCGAGATAGGCAGCACAGCTAGCAGCGACAACGCCAGCAGCCGCCGAACGCCGAGATGCTACCAGCCAGCGCAACGCACTGATGACGCAGACAACGAGGTAGATGGAAGAAACCCTACACGAAAGGTGGGTCAAATTGAAGGAACGTTTAGAAATAATAAGAGCCCAGCCAAACACGCGGCTGGGAAAGATAAAATTAAGAAGAGAACTAGAAGCCCTCAACAGTTATTATGTTGAGGCACTACTTATTTTAGAACAGGCAAAAGAGCCTGTCAAAACGCAATACACGGGCCGTAAAGGCAACCGTTACAGAAATTAGGAACCTACTAAACATCAAACTGCAAGGAAAGCAAAGGCTGTCATTTAAAACAGTAGCGTGGGTAATAACGGCGTTTACTGCAAAAAGCGAAAGAATGGCTACCGCACTTGATCTTATAAAGACGATCCCGGCGCTGGTACCAACCTATAATGGGGACAGTGCCAAACTAGGGAGTATTACCGCAGCCCTTAAGGCATGTAAAACGATAATCACAGACGCGAACAGAGCGATCGGAATCCAAGTCATCATATCGCGCCTGGAGGGAAAAGCCAGGCTCGCGGTCGGTGATAACCCAGCCAGTATCGACGAAATAATTGAAAGCCTCGAGGTGAAATGCAGGGTACTCGTTTCACCCGAAACAACGGTGGCCAAATTGAATGCCACTAAACAAACAGGCGACGTTAGCAAATT
>NW_026457455.1:0-1745 GCF_943734635.1 Anopheles cruzii | reverse complement strand
GGGCCCATTGCCTCTGGGGCGAAACAGAGTTCGCCGGGCCTGCTAGTTAAGTACAAAGGAGCATTCAAGTGGCGCATGTTACGCAAGCAAATGTTAAGTGCCACGTAAATCCCCCCGTGCACCTACGTCATGGACAACGTTTCTTCTGAAACCCGCGCCGGTTGCTAGCCAGCAAAAAACGCACTCATCTCAATTCCACGGCCGACGGAAGACAAAAGCCAACCCATAACGTGGAGATGAAATCGGAATATTTAGATTACCGGAAAATGTCACTTCAAGCCGTACGCATGCAGGGCCGTGTACCCGGATCACTAAGCTGCAGGAAGGAGGCAGAAGAAAATTTCACCAAAGTAACGCGTCGAAGCTGAACAGTCTGCCGAAAGGTGCTCTAAGCGGCCGCTACCGTTCTCCTTGCATTTTACGACACTCGAAACAAAGCGAAGCAGGAATCAGCGGCTACGGAAACGTTGCAAAATCGCAAAATCGATCCACCGAACGGTCCCGGCCCGTGGGTTCATATTAGCATAAAATTTTCAAATGCTCGTGAGGTCATAAATAATGTATGTACGTACACGTCTAGAAACATACTGCTCCAGATGGCACCGGCTTCGGCTACGGGTATGATGATCGCGATGAGCATTTCATCCTGATAACGGGCCAACTTCCTGGCGAGGTCGGAAAACGGAGTTCACGCCACGACGCCGGCAAGTGCGGGGCCTTGAGCGCAGGTAATACAGAGGAGCATCGGGACGAGCCTTTCCGATTCGTAATGACTGCCTAAGCGGACGGTTCCGACGCTATCGGTACAGCGAAATCTGAGAAAGGCCAGAAATGAAAAACTCTCTGCAACCCTCACGGCAACATCTTTTCAGCTGCTCGAGGGCCCCGGGTTAGCTAGAGGGAGTGAGTATTTACGACATCATCGTCATAAGAATGGTGCCAAACGGTGCTCACGATGTCCTGTGCACCACTCGATACGATGCCCGGGGTGGAAACGTGAAGCATGTTCTCGGCCCGAATCGCGAAGCCACGCGCCAACAATAACGCTCCGAGGTAGATTGCGAAAATTAATCGACTAATTTCTTGTTCATCAAACGATCGCCGAGCGAGCGAATCTTGCGGGAAGGTTTAACTCCTCGGCTCATACTCGGCATAAGGCCTCACCTCACGTTGGCGCGCAACTTTTCGTAAACCTCATAAAATTTATCTTGTTAGCGCGAAGTGAAACCATAAAAATGGATAAATTAAGGAATTGCCGCACTCCGGAGTCCGGAAAAGTTACGGACTCGAGGCGCACAGAACGGGATGGAAACTTTTCGGCCGACTTGCCGCCTATTTCGGCAACTTAAGACAAACCCGTGCCAACGTCTTTTGACCCAAATGAGAGCGATTCTTAATTCGTTTTACGCCGCAAGCAGTTTGGCGAGCGCCACAAGACACGGGAAATTGAAGATACAGCGGCATTCACTTTTTCTGCTCCTCTGAATCGAACGCTCGACTTCACGGAAACCAGAATCAAGAAAGCGGAACCGACTCGGGCCGACGGTTCCCTCGGGCGTGTATATGCTCAAACCGTTCAAACGAAACCAAATCGAACTTTTCTTACGCAGTGTCAAAATGCGGGTCGTATCCGTTGCCAGCGTGAGAGATTTAAAGCTTCGTTGAAAAATCTGCCCTCTAGTTTCAGCTTCTAAACATGGCGCGCCTATCGTTCATTTTTAGCTCGGCCGCCAAGATTCGGGCTT
>NW_026457454.1:0-1745 GCF_943734635.1 Anopheles cruzii | reverse complement strand
CTAAGCAAAACAAGCCAGACCCGACGGAGCGCGTAGCGACCGTACGACGGTTTCCGGCTTACCCACTTGACCAACGTCAAGTGTAAACAGATGCGCGAACCGAAGCGACCACCCAAAATTAAGACCGAGAATTCGGTCAATGGAAAGTAGGTCACCAACTCCAGTTGTCTTCCTCATAATTATGTATCACTCTAGCAATAAGAACTTACAGTATAAAAATCATGTACGCACAATAAACGGGGCCAGTCCCTAATCTGAAGACTCACGGTCATGACTCTGACCGTGAGGCAAACTACAGCCACCTGAGTGTAAAATTCATTGGGCCTCGTGATCATCCAAACATGCGGTTAGGTGAAACCGCCAAATGGCGACCGTGACAATTGTACCAAGTGTAGTGTTACAATAGTGGCTCGGACTGAGCAAAACGATAAGTGAGCGCTAAGAAAGTAAAAATGACAAACACTAAGTGAAAGTGATAATGGATCCCGAAACAAGGAACGCCGCGTTCCGCAGCCTAGCGCTAAAGCAGATCCAGACCGCGAAACAGAGATCCGCGAAGTTAGCAGTTAAATCGCTTACGAAACTGCAAAAATTAGATTCGTTTTTCACAGACAAAAACAAGCGTTGGAAATCAGACACGCTTCTGAGAGTGATCAGTGAAGCGAAGAAATTAATCGCCGAAGCTAACACGCGGGACGAATTAGAAGAAAAGTGCCTAAAAGCCTAAAATAAACAGTGCATAAACAGAAAGTGTAATGCAACAGAGAGTACGGAAACAGTGAAAACAGAACCTTGTGCAAAATGGGAAAAGGAGGCTCAAAACCCGAGGCGAACGCCAGTGGAGCGAACGATGCACAAGGAAGGAAGTGCACACGGAGCAGCATGCAGCTCACGAGCTAAAGCTAAACATCATTCTAGTAATTTTGTGCTTGCTGCTAGCGCACAAGGTGTTTAAAATAATATTCAACACCATGCAAAAATATGCAAAGAGTGCGGCGGTGAAGGCGTACGTGCTGCCGAGATAGGCAGCACAGCTAGCAGCGACAACGCCAGCAGCCGCCGAACGCCGAGATGCTACCAGCCAGCGCAACGCACTGATGACGCAGACAACGAGGTAGATGGAAGAAACCCTACACGAAAGGTGGGTCAAATTGAAGGAACGTTTAGAAATAATAAGAGCCCAGCCAAACACGCGGCTGGGAAAGATAAAATTAAGAAGAGAACTAGAAGCCCTCAACAGTTATTATGTTGAGGCACTACTTATTTTAGAACAGGCAAAAGAGCCTGTCAAAACGCAATACACGGGCCGTAAAGGCAACCGTTACAGAAATTAGGAACCTACTAAACATCAAACTGCAAGGAAAGCAAAGGCTGTCATTTAAAACAGTAGCGTGGGTAATAACGGCGTTTACTGCAAAAAGCGAAAGAATGGCTACCGCACTTGATCTTATAAAGACGATCCCGGCGCTGGTACCAACCTATAATGGGGACAGTGCCAAACTAGGGAGTATTACCGCAGCCCTTAAGGCATGTAAAACGATAATCACAGACGCGAACAGAGCGATCGGAATCCAAGTCATCATATCGCGCCTGGAGGGAAAAGCCAGGCTCGCGGTCGGTGATAACCCAGCCAGTATCGACGAAATAATTGAAAGCCTCGAGGTGAAATGCAGGGTACTCGTTTCACCCGAAACAACGGTGGCCAAATTGAATGCCACTAAACAAACAGGCGACGTTAGCAAATT
>NW_026457453.1:0-1745 GCF_943734635.1 Anopheles cruzii | reverse complement strand
AATTTGCTAACGTCGCCTGTTTGTTTAGTGGCATTCAATTTGGCCACCGTTGTTTCGGGTGAAACGAGTACCCTGCATTTCACCTCGAGGCTTTCAATTATTTCGTCGATACTGGCTGGGTTATCACCGACCGCGAGCCTGGCTTTTCCCTCCAGGCGCGATATGATGACTTGGATTCCGATCGCTCTGTTCGCGTCTGTGATTATCGTTTTACATGCCTTAAGGGCTGCGGTAATACTCCCTAGTTTGGCACTGTCCCCATTATAGGTTGGTACCAGCGCCGGGATCGTCTTTATAAGATCAAGTGCGGTAGCCATTCTTTCGCTTTTTGCAGTAAACGCCGTTATTACCCACGCTACTGTTTTAAATGACAGCCTTTGCTTTCCTTGCAGTTTGATGTTTAGTAGGTTCCTAATTTCTGTAACGGTTGCCTTTACGGCCCGTGTATTGCGTTTTGACAGGCTCTTTTGCCTGTTCTAAAATAAGTAGTGCCTCAACATAATAACTGTTGAGGGCTTCTAGTTCTCTTCTTAATTTTATCTTTCCCAGCCGCGTGTTTGGCTGGGCTCTTATTATTTCTAAACGTTCCTTCAATTTGACCCACCTTTCGTGTAGGGTTTCTTCCATCTACCTCGTTGTCTGCGTCATCAGTGCGTTGCGCTGGCTGGTAGCATCTCGGCGTTCGGCGGCTGCTGGCGTTGTCGCTGCTAGCTGTGCTGCCTATCTCGGCAGCACGTACGCCTTCACCGCCGCACTCTTTGCATATTTTTGCATGGTGTTGAATATTATTTTAAACACCTTGTGCGCTAGCAGCAAGCACAAAATTACTAGAATGATGTTTAGCTTTAGCTCGTGAGCTGCATGCTGCTCCGTGTGCACTTCCTTCCTTGTGCATCGTTCGCTCCACTGGCGTTCGCCTCGGGTTTTGAGCCTCCTTTTCCCATTTTGCACAAGGTTCTGTTTTCACTGTTTCCGTACTCTCTGTTGCATTACACTTTCTGTTTATGCACTGTTTATTTTAGGCTTTTAGGCACTTTTCTTCTAATTCGTCCCGCGTGTTAGCTTCGGCGATTAATTTCTTCGCTTCACTGATCACTCTCAGAAGCGTGTCTGATTTCCAACGCTTGTTTTTGTCTGTGAAAAACGAATCTAATTTTTGCAGTTTCGTAAGCGATTTAACTGCTAACTTCGCGGATCTCTGTTTCGCGGTCTGGATCTGCTTTAGCGCTAGGCTGCGGAACGCGGCGTTCCTTGTTTCGGGATCCATTATCACTTTCACTTAGTGTTTGTCATTTTTACTTTCTTAGCGCTCACTTATCGTTTTGCTCAGTCCGAGCCACTATTGTAACACTACACTTGGTACAATTGTCACGGTCGCCATTTGGCGGTTTCACCTAACCGCATGTTTGGATGATCACGAGGCCCAATGAATTTTACACTCAGGTGGCTGTAGTTTGCCTCACGGTCAGAGTCATGACCGTGAGTCTTCAGATTAGGGACTGGCCCCGTTTATTGTGCGTACATGATTTTTATACTGTAAGTTCTTATTGCTAGAGTGATACATAATTATGAGGAAGACAACTGGAGTTGGTGACCTACTTTCCATTGACCGAATTCTCGGTCTTAATTTTGGGTGGTCGCTTCGGTTCGCGCATCTGTTTACACTTGACGTTGGTCAAGTGGGTAAGCCGGAAACCGTCGTACGGTCGCTACGCGCTCCGTCGGGTCTGGCTTGTTTTGCTTAG
>NW_026457452.1:0-1745 GCF_943734635.1 Anopheles cruzii | reverse complement strand
AATTTGCTAACGTCGCCTGTTTGTTTAGTGGCATTCAATTTGGCCACCGTTGTTTCGGGTGAAACGAGTACCCTGCATTTCACCTCGAGGCTTTCAATTATTTCGTCGATACTGGCTGGGTTATCACCGACCGCGAGCCTGGCTTTTCCCTCCAGGCGCGATATGATGACTTGGATTCCGATCGCTCTGTTCGCGTCTGTGATTATCGTTTTACATGCCTTAAGGGCTGCGGTAATACTCCCTAGTTTGGCACTGTCCCCATTATAGGTTGGTACCAGCGCCGGGATCGTCTTTATAAGATCAAGTGCGGTAGCCATTCTTTCGCTTTTTGCAGTAAACGCCGTTATTACCCACGCTACTGTTTTAAATGACAGCCTTTGCTTTCCTTGCAGTTTGATGTTTAGTAGGTTCCTAATTTCTGTAACGGTTGCCTTTACGGCCCGTGTATTGCGTTTTGACAGGCTCTTTTGCCTGTTCTAAAATAAGTAGTGCCTCAACATAATAACTGTTGAGGGCTTCTAGTTCTCTTCTTAATTTTATCTTTCCCAGCCGCGTGTTTGGCTGGGCTCTTATTATTTCTAAACGTTCCTTCAATTTGACCCACCTTTCGTGTAGGGTTTCTTCCATCTACCTCGTTGTCTGCGTCATCAGTGCGTTGCGCTGGCTGGTAGCATCTCGGCGTTCGGCGGCTGCTGGCGTTGTCGCTGCTAGCTGTGCTGCCTATCTCGGCAGCACGTACGCCTTCACCGCCGCACTCTTTGCATATTTTTGCATGGTGTTGAATATTATTTTAAACACCTTGTGCGCTAGCAGCAAGCACAAAATTACTAGAATGATGTTTAGCTTTAGCTCGTGAGCTGCATGCTGCTCCGTGTGCACTTCCTTCCTTGTGCATCGTTCGCTCCACTGGCGTTCGCCTCGGGTTTTGAGCCTCCTTTTCCCATTTTGCACAAGGTTCTGTTTTCACTGTTTCCGTACTCTCTGTTGCATTACACTTTCTGTTTATGCACTGTTTATTTTAGGCTTTTAGGCACTTTTCTTCTAATTCGTCCCGCGTGTTAGCTTCGGCGATTAATTTCTTCGCTTCACTGATCACTCTCAGAAGCGTGTCTGATTTCCAACGCTTGTTTTTGTCTGTGAAAAACGAATCTAATTTTTGCAGTTTCGTAAGCGATTTAACTGCTAACTTCGCGGATCTCTGTTTCGCGGTCTGGATCTGCTTTAGCGCTAGGCTGCGGAACGCGGCGTTCCTTGTTTCGGGATCCATTATCACTTTCACTTAGTGTTTGTCATTTTTACTTTCTTAGCGCTCACTTATCGTTTTGCTCAGTCCGAGCCACTATTGTAACACTACACTTGGTACAATTGTCACGGTCGCCATTTGGCGGTTTCACCTAACCGCATGTTTGGATGATCACGAGGCCCAATGAATTTTACACTCAGGTGGCTGTAGTTTGCCTCACGGTCAGAGTCATGACCGTGAGTCTTCAGATTAGGGACTGGCCCCGTTTATTGTGCGTACATGATTTTTATACTGTAAGTTCTTATTGCTAGAGTGATACATAATTATGAGGAAGACAACTGGAGTTGGTGACCTACTTTCCATTGACCGAATTCTCGGTCTTAATTTTGGGTGGTCGCTTCGGTTCGCGCATCTGTTTACACTTGACGTTGGTCAAGTGGGTAAGCCGGAAACCGTCGTACGGTCGCTACGCGCTCCGTCGGGTCTGGCTTGTTTTGCTTAG
>NW_026457451.1:0-1745 GCF_943734635.1 Anopheles cruzii | reverse complement strand
AATTTGCTAACGTCGCCTGTTTGTTTAGTGGCATTCAATTTGGCCACCGTTGTTTCGGGTGAAACGAGTACCCTGCATTTCACCTCGAGGCTTTCAATTATTTCGTCGATACTGGCTGGGTTATCACCGACCGCGAGCCTGGCTTTTCCCTCCAGGCGCGATATGATGACTTGGATTCCGATCGCTCTGTTCGCGTCTGTGATTATCGTTTTACATGCCTTAAGGGCTGCGGTAATACTCCCTAGTTTGGCACTGTCCCCATTATAGGTTGGTACCAGCGCCGGGATCGTCTTTATAAGATCAAGTGCGGTAGCCATTCTTTCGCTTTTTGCAGTAAACGCCGTTATTACCCACGCTACTGTTTTAAATGACAGCCTTTGCTTTCCTTGCAGTTTGATGTTTAGTAGGTTCCTAATTTCTGTAACGGTTGCCTTTACGGCCCGTGTATTGCGTTTTGACAGGCTCTTTTGCCTGTTCTAAAATAAGTAGTGCCTCAACATAATAACTGTTGAGGGCTTCTAGTTCTCTTCTTAATTTTATCTTTCCCAGCCGCGTGTTTGGCTGGGCTCTTATTATTTCTAAACGTTCCTTCAATTTGACCCACCTTTCGTGTAGGGTTTCTTCCATCTACCTCGTTGTCTGCGTCATCAGTGCGTTGCGCTGGCTGGTAGCATCTCGGCGTTCGGCGGCTGCTGGCGTTGTCGCTGCTAGCTGTGCTGCCTATCTCGGCAGCACGTACGCCTTCACCGCCGCACTCTTTGCATATTTTTGCATGGTGTTGAATATTATTTTAAACACCTTGTGCGCTAGCAGCAAGCACAAAATTACTAGAATGATGTTTAGCTTTAGCTCGTGAGCTGCATGCTGCTCCGTGTGCACTTCCTTCCTTGTGCATCGTTCGCTCCACTGGCGTTCGCCTCGGGTTTTGAGCCTCCTTTTCCCATTTTGCACAAGGTTCTGTTTTCACTGTTTCCGTACTCTCTGTTGCATTACACTTTCTGTTTATGCACTGTTTATTTTAGGCTTTTAGGCACTTTTCTTCTAATTCGTCCCGCGTGTTAGCTTCGGCGATTAATTTCTTCGCTTCACTGATCACTCTCAGAAGCGTGTCTGATTTCCAACGCTTGTTTTTGTCTGTGAAAAACGAATCTAATTTTTGCAGTTTCGTAAGCGATTTAACTGCTAACTTCGCGGATCTCTGTTTCGCGGTCTGGATCTGCTTTAGCGCTAGGCTGCGGAACGCGGCGTTCCTTGTTTCGGGATCCATTATCACTTTCACTTAGTGTTTGTCATTTTTACTTTCTTAGCGCTCACTTATCGTTTTGCTCAGTCCGAGCCACTATTGTAACACTACACTTGGTACAATTGTCACGGTCGCCATTTGGCGGTTTCACCTAACCGCATGTTTGGATGATCACGAGGCCCAATGAATTTTACACTCAGGTGGCTGTAGTTTGCCTCACGGTCAGAGTCATGACCGTGAGTCTTCAGATTAGGGACTGGCCCCGTTTATTGTGCGTACATGATTTTTATACTGTAAGTTCTTATTGCTAGAGTGATACATAATTATGAGGAAGACAACTGGAGTTGGTGACCTACTTTCCATTGACCGAATTCTCGGTCTTAATTTTGGGTGGTCGCTTCGGTTCGCGCATCTGTTTACACTTGACGTTGGTCAAGTGGGTAAGCCGGAAACCGTCGTACGGTCGCTACGCGCTCCGTCGGGTCTGGCTTGTTTTGCTTAG
>NW_026457450.1:0-1745 GCF_943734635.1 Anopheles cruzii | reverse complement strand
AATTTGCTAACGTCGCCTGTTTGTTTAGTGGCATTCAATTTGGCCACCGTTGTTTCGGGTGAAACGAGTACCCTGCATTTCACCTCGAGGCTTTCAATTATTTCGTCGATACTGGCTGGGTTATCACCGACCGCGAGCCTGGCTTTTCCCTCCAGGCGCGATATGATGACTTGGATTCCGATCGCTCTGTTCGCGTCTGTGATTATCGTTTTACATGCCTTAAGGGCTGCGGTAATACTCCCTAGTTTGGCACTGTCCCCATTATAGGTTGGTACCAGCGCCGGGATCGTCTTTATAAGATCAAGTGCGGTAGCCATTCTTTCGCTTTTTGCAGTAAACGCCGTTATTACCCACGCTACTGTTTTAAATGACAGCCTTTGCTTTCCTTGCAGTTTGATGTTTAGTAGGTTCCTAATTTCTGTAACGGTTGCCTTTACGGCCCGTGTATTGCGTTTTGACAGGCTCTTTTGCCTGTTCTAAAATAAGTAGTGCCTCAACATAATAACTGTTGAGGGCTTCTAGTTCTCTTCTTAATTTTATCTTTCCCAGCCGCGTGTTTGGCTGGGCTCTTATTATTTCTAAACGTTCCTTCAATTTGACCCACCTTTCGTGTAGGGTTTCTTCCATCTACCTCGTTGTCTGCGTCATCAGTGCGTTGCGCTGGCTGGTAGCATCTCGGCGTTCGGCGGCTGCTGGCGTTGTCGCTGCTAGCTGTGCTGCCTATCTCGGCAGCACGTACGCCTTCACCGCCGCACTCTTTGCATATTTTTGCATGGTGTTGAATATTATTTTAAACACCTTGTGCGCTAGCAGCAAGCACAAAATTACTAGAATGATGTTTAGCTTTAGCTCGTGAGCTGCATGCTGCTCCGTGTGCACTTCCTTCCTTGTGCATCGTTCGCTCCACTGGCGTTCGCCTCGGGTTTTGAGCCTCCTTTTCCCATTTTGCACAAGGTTCTGTTTTCACTGTTTCCGTACTCTCTGTTGCATTACACTTTCTGTTTATGCACTGTTTATTTTAGGCTTTTAGGCACTTTTCTTCTAATTCGTCCCGCGTGTTAGCTTCGGCGATTAATTTCTTCGCTTCACTGATCACTCTCAGAAGCGTGTCTGATTTCCAACGCTTGTTTTTGTCTGTGAAAAACGAATCTAATTTTTGCAGTTTCGTAAGCGATTTAACTGCTAACTTCGCGGATCTCTGTTTCGCGGTCTGGATCTGCTTTAGCGCTAGGCTGCGGAACGCGGCGTTCCTTGTTTCGGGATCCATTATCACTTTCACTTAGTGTTTGTCATTTTTACTTTCTTAGCGCTCACTTATCGTTTTGCTCAGTCCGAGCCACTATTGTAACACTACACTTGGTACAATTGTCACGGTCGCCATTTGGCGGTTTCACCTAACCGCATGTTTGGATGATCACGAGGCCCAATGAATTTTACACTCAGGTGGCTGTAGTTTGCCTCACGGTCAGAGTCATGACCGTGAGTCTTCAGATTAGGGACTGGCCCCGTTTATTGTGCGTACATGATTTTTATACTGTAAGTTCTTATTGCTAGAGTGATACATAATTATGAGGAAGACAACTGGAGTTGGTGACCTACTTTCCATTGACCGAATTCTCGGTCTTAATTTTGGGTGGTCGCTTCGGTTCGCGCATCTGTTTACACTTGACGTTGGTCAAGTGGGTAAGCCGGAAACCGTCGTACGGTCGCTACGCGCTCCGTCGGGTCTGGCTTGTTTTGCTTAG
>NW_026457449.1:0-1746 GCF_943734635.1 Anopheles cruzii | reverse complement strand
CGGTACTGGAATGCAAAATAATGAGCCAGAAGGCCGATTGACTGACCGCCATAGGTAGATGAAAGTACTTTCCACGCAGTAGTTTTCGAATCAATTTTCTACTCCCAAGAGACCGTGAAATTGCAGTCTATGCAAAACTACAAATTGGTGGTCGGTCTGCGTAAGTAAATTACAAACACTCACCACCAATGCTACTGTCAGTGCTGACAATAAGCAGATTCCAACTCAACAGATCCAAGATTTCGTTTGAAGATTAATGCGAATGTCGAGTGAATGGTCTGGAAGTGCTTCTATGCAGTGCAAGTTTCAGGCACTATCAATGACTTAACCACAGTTAGTTTTTTGTTCAAAACTTGCCTGTGATAAAAACTGATTCAACTGTTTCTACCTATAATTTTAGAAACCTGCTGAATATAGAGGTCAATGGCTGGCTAATGGAAACATTTTCCAACTCCAACTTTCATATTAATTGCTCTAAACAGCTGAAAATATAATGAAACTTTAGCCGTTTTTGTTTGTTTCCCTTTGAAAAAACTTAAACTCTCTCCTAAATATTACCAGGCCACCGATATTTTGCCTTTTAACGGATGCACCTGCACCAACGCAACGTCATGTCCAAGTTTATGCGTGTTGATGTTCATAAATTCATTGACACCACCGTAGTTTTCACTGGTCGAGAAATGGGCCATCCTCGCCAGTTTAATAAATCCAAGATGCTTCCTTCGCGGTCCATGCCGTTGAATAGATCGTATACCATTGCTTCTAGAGTTTAAAAAAGTGTACAGTATATATCAAGAGTCAGATCACTCGAATATGGGGGGGTTTCCCATCCAATAAATAACTCCCCGCAGCTACGACAAATCACACCACGATGCTATCCAGCCGGAGTTATGCTGGAGATGGGTTCATCGCTGACCTTTCTAGCAGGTTTATACCAAAGTCAAAATATAGAATACGCTGTACGAAGATATGTGTCCCAATACCGTTCCTACATTCCACTCAATCATGCTTCTGTCTCAACATAGGCATTCTCCACAGACGGGGGAAATCGTCAAATTCGCGGGAAAAACTAGCGCTCATAAACTCGTTTGTAAACATAATTCTATCAACAACCATCTTTTGGCAATTCGTTCATTGGTCTGGTTGTTGGGGTTCCCCATTCTACGGCGTTAAATGGTTCCGCTTTTAGCCATGCTGAACGTGTCGATGTTTTGCCGCAAGTATGTCTAGCCTCATTCAGTCCTCACGATGCAAAGGTTAACATTAGCTACTTGTTTGAAGACTGACAGCTTCATGCTCATCGATTTTGAAGTCGAACTGTGAGAACCTCTCGAAAAGAACGAAATGACGTTGGGTGCAATTGCTTAATAACGCACCGCCATTGCTGTGACCATAGCATTGAAATATTGCTTTATAGGAGTGATTCGGAAAGTGTTTGGTTTTCGCTGAGTTCTGTGAAGATGTCAATTAACCTGACTGTTAGACAGCAAATCATTGCAACAGCAAAAATAACGTCAACCAAAAATCAAACTGATCAGATATACATTTCACACCGCTGCAGCAACAAATCGGCACGTTAAGGTCTCTGTCATGGTTTCAACATTTGTATCAAATCTGAATGTTTTCACACCTTCGTAGACCAACATACCAACCTCTAATAACGATCTAAACTGTTATTTGCACCAAGTTCCTCAACATGGCCAATCTGTGCTTCACTTCAGTCTCGTGAGCCATAAATATAATGAA
>NW_026457448.1:0-1746 GCF_943734635.1 Anopheles cruzii | reverse complement strand
CGGTACTGGAATGCAAAATAATGAGCCAGAAGGCCGATTGACTGACCGCCATAGGTAGATGAAAGTACTTTCCACGCAGTAGTTTTCGAATCAATTTTCTACTCCCAAGAGACCGTGAAATTGCAGTCTATGCAAAACTACAAATTGGTGGTCGGTCTGCGTAAGTAAATTACAAACACTCACCACCAATGCTACTGTCAGTGCTGACAATAAGCAGATTCCAACTCAACAGATCCAAGATTTCGTTTGAAGATTAATGCGAATGTCGAGTGAATGGTCTGGAAGTGCTTCTATGCAGTGCAAGTTTCAGGCACTATCAATGACTTAACCACAGTTAGTTTTTTGTTCAAAACTTGCCTGTGATAAAAACTGATTCAACTGTTTCTACCTATAATTTTAGAAACCTGCTGAATATAGAGGTCAATGGCTGGCTAATGGAAACATTTTCCAACTCCAACTTTCATATTAATTGCTCTAAACAGCTGAAAATATAATGAAACTTTAGCCGTTTTTGTTTGTTTCCCTTTGAAAAAACTTAAACTCTCTCCTAAATATTACCAGGCCACCGATATTTTGCCTTTTAACGGATGCACCTGCACCAACGCAACGTCATGTCCAAGTTTATGCGTGTTGATGTTCATAAATTCATTGACACCACCGTAGTTTTCACTGGTCGAGAAATGGGCCATCCTCGCCAGTTTAATAAATCCAAGATGCTTCCTTCGCGGTCCATGCCGTTGAATAGATCGTATACCATTGCTTCTAGAGTTTAAAAAAGTGTACAGTATATATCAAGAGTCAGATCACTCGAATATGGGGGGGTTTCCCATCCAATAAATAACTCCCCGCAGCTACGACAAATCACACCACGATGCTATCCAGCCGGAGTTATGCTGGAGATGGGTTCATCGCTGACCTTTCTAGCAGGTTTATACCAAAGTCAAAATATAGAATACGCTGTACGAAGATATGTGTCCCAATACCGTTCCTACATTCCACTCAATCATGCTTCTGTCTCAACATAGGCATTCTCCACAGACGGGGGAAATCGTCAAATTCGCGGGAAAAACTAGCGCTCATAAACTCGTTTGTAAACATAATTCTATCAACAACCATCTTTTGGCAATTCGTTCATTGGTCTGGTTGTTGGGGTTCCCCATTCTACGGCGTTAAATGGTTCCGCTTTTAGCCATGCTGAACGTGTCGATGTTTTGCCGCAAGTATGTCTAGCCTCATTCAGTCCTCACGATGCAAAGGTTAACATTAGCTACTTGTTTGAAGACTGACAGCTTCATGCTCATCGATTTTGAAGTCGAACTGTGAGAACCTCTCGAAAAGAACGAAATGACGTTGGGTGCAATTGCTTAATAACGCACCGCCATTGCTGTGACCATAGCATTGAAATATTGCTTTATAGGAGTGATTCGGAAAGTGTTTGGTTTTCGCTGAGTTCTGTGAAGATGTCAATTAACCTGACTGTTAGACAGCAAATCATTGCAACAGCAAAAATAACGTCAACCAAAAATCAAACTGATCAGATATACATTTCACACCGCTGCAGCAACAAATCGGCACGTTAAGGTCTCTGTCATGGTTTCAACATTTGTATCAAATCTGAATGTTTTCACACCTTCGTAGACCAACATACCAACCTCTAATAACGATCTAAACTGTTATTTGCACCAAGTTCCTCAACATGGCCAATCTGTGCTTCACTTCAGTCTCGTGAGCCATAAATATAATGAA
>NW_026457447.1:0-1748 GCF_943734635.1 Anopheles cruzii | reverse complement strand
GAACTCCTCCTGCGGGGCATGACGGTGGCCGAGTTGGTGGTGGTGGCTGTGGCCGAGTAGGTGGAGGCGTAGGAGGTGGCGGAACATAACAGTTAGGACCAGATCCTCCATTAGTACAGCAGTACGGAGGGACTCCTCCTGCGGGGCATGACGGTGGTCGAGTTGGTGGCGGTGGCGGCGGCCGAGTAGGTGGAGGCGTAGGAGGTGGCGGAACATAACAGTTAGGACCAGATCCTCCATTAGTACAGCAGTACGGAGGAACTCCTCCTGCGGGGCATGACGGTGGCCGAGTTGGTGGCGGTGGCGGTGGCCGAGTAGGTGGAGGCGTAGGAGGTGGCGGAACATAACAGTTAGGACCAGATCCTCCATTGGTACAGCAGTACGGAGGGACTCCTCCAGCGGGACAACTTGGTGGCGGCGGTGGTGGCGGCGGCCGTGTAGGAGGTGGCGGAACGTAACAGTTAGGACCAGATCCTCCATTGGTACAGCAGTACGGTGGAACTCCACCGGCTGGACAGCCAGGTGGGCGAGTTGGTGGAGGTAGGTAGCAGTTTGGACTGGATCCACCGTTGGTGCAGCAGTTTGGTGGAACTCCTCCATTGGGACATCCAAACGGAGGTCTTAAATGTACATTACAGAGAAGACCATTAAAATCCATAGAAAGGCTATCGTCAAAGGAGGATCGGAGGATACGAATAAAACATTTGCTACGGACCTGGTTGGAGCTGGAGTCACTGGTGGTCTCGTTGGAACAACGCAATTTGGTCCCGAGCCACCGTTCGTGCAGCAGTACGGAGGAACTCCACCTGCTGGACAGCTTGGGGGACGCGTTGGTGGCGGTGGCGGTGGTCTCGTTGGAGGCGGAGTTGGTGGGGGAGGAAGGTAACAAGTCGGTCCCGATCCACCGTTGGTGCAGCAGTACGGAGGAACTCCTCCTGCTGGACAGCTTGGGGGACGCGTTGGTGGCGGAGTTGGTGGGGGAGGAAGGTAACAAGATGGTCCTGATCCACCGTTCGTGCAGCAATGTGGAGGAACACCTCCTCCCGGACAGCTAGGTGGTGGAGGTGGGAACGGTACTTTCGGTGGCGTGTAGTCGTAGCCATTTGGTCCGAGGACCGTTGTGATTTCGGCTTTGCTGCTACATCCCACTAGGATGAAGGCAATAGCCACCAGCAATTTCTAGAAGAATGACCGTAAGATGTAGTACATGAGATGGTAATGTGGCATTAGGCGTGCATGCGAAGGACTTGGCGAGCACAACATTGTAGCAATGATGGTCAGCCGTCGTCCGACCTACGTATTCTCTAATATATCCAATTTATAAACGCCCCGGCGATCATCGCTACAAAGTGTGGTTGCTAAGGCGAATTCCCAGAGATGTCGATAATGGCGAACGATGTTGATGATGAATTTATTGGCAATGCAGAACAATATGCGAGATGTGCGAGATTATTAAGCAAACCACGACGGCATTGCAAAGGTCGACGTGGAGTGGAATTCTACTGATCTTCTTGAATTGAGTATGGTGATGATCGTAAGTCCATATTAGAAAAAGGTGAGGTGATACTCATCTGGATGATTATTTTTAGTTCAACAATAAAATAAAATATTGCTAAGGTTCGAGTGGCATCGACACATCTAACCAGCCACTCAAAAACAGGCATCAATTCAGCCTTGAAGGTA
This sequence comes from Anopheles cruzii, assembly GCF_943734635.1. Taxonomy (NCBI): domain Eukaryota; kingdom Metazoa; phylum Arthropoda; class Insecta; order Diptera; family Culicidae; genus Anopheles; species Anopheles cruzii. Next base: position 65 of record NW_026457447.1, on the reverse strand, counting down.
ATGAACCTCAGTAGGCGAGGATGTGCACCTCATCGATCGCCCTAGGCAACGCATACCACGGCACC
>NW_026457446.1:0-1748 GCF_943734635.1 Anopheles cruzii | reverse complement strand
GAACTCCTCCTGCGGGGCATGACGGTGGCCGAGTTGGTGGTGGTGGCTGTGGCCGAGTAGGTGGAGGCGTAGGAGGTGGCGGAACATAACAGTTAGGACCAGATCCTCCATTAGTACAGCAGTACGGAGGGACTCCTCCTGCGGGGCATGACGGTGGTCGAGTTGGTGGCGGTGGCGGCGGCCGAGTAGGTGGAGGCGTAGGAGGTGGCGGAACATAACAGTTAGGACCAGATCCTCCATTAGTACAGCAGTACGGAGGAACTCCTCCTGCGGGGCATGACGGTGGCCGAGTTGGTGGCGGTGGCGGTGGCCGAGTAGGTGGAGGCGTAGGAGGTGGCGGAACATAACAGTTAGGACCAGATCCTCCATTGGTACAGCAGTACGGAGGGACTCCTCCAGCGGGACAACTTGGTGGCGGCGGTGGTGGCGGCGGCCGTGTAGGAGGTGGCGGAACGTAACAGTTAGGACCAGATCCTCCATTGGTACAGCAGTACGGTGGAACTCCACCGGCTGGACAGCCAGGTGGGCGAGTTGGTGGAGGTAGGTAGCAGTTTGGACTGGATCCACCGTTGGTGCAGCAGTTTGGTGGAACTCCTCCATTGGGACATCCAAACGGAGGTCTTAAATGTACATTACAGAGAAGACCATTAAAATCCATAGAAAGGCTATCGTCAAAGGAGGATCGGAGGATACGAATAAAACATTTGCTACGGACCTGGTTGGAGCTGGAGTCACTGGTGGTCTCGTTGGAACAACGCAATTTGGTCCCGAGCCACCGTTCGTGCAGCAGTACGGAGGAACTCCACCTGCTGGACAGCTTGGGGGACGCGTTGGTGGCGGTGGCGGTGGTCTCGTTGGAGGCGGAGTTGGTGGGGGAGGAAGGTAACAAGTCGGTCCCGATCCACCGTTGGTGCAGCAGTACGGAGGAACTCCTCCTGCTGGACAGCTTGGGGGACGCGTTGGTGGCGGAGTTGGTGGGGGAGGAAGGTAACAAGATGGTCCTGATCCACCGTTCGTGCAGCAATGTGGAGGAACACCTCCTCCCGGACAGCTAGGTGGTGGAGGTGGGAACGGTACTTTCGGTGGCGTGTAGTCGTAGCCATTTGGTCCGAGGACCGTTGTGATTTCGGCTTTGCTGCTACATCCCACTAGGATGAAGGCAATAGCCACCAGCAATTTCTAGAAGAATGACCGTAAGATGTAGTACATGAGATGGTAATGTGGCATTAGGCGTGCATGCGAAGGACTTGGCGAGCACAACATTGTAGCAATGATGGTCAGCCGTCGTCCGACCTACGTATTCTCTAATATATCCAATTTATAAACGCCCCGGCGATCATCGCTACAAAGTGTGGTTGCTAAGGCGAATTCCCAGAGATGTCGATAATGGCGAACGATGTTGATGATGAATTTATTGGCAATGCAGAACAATATGCGAGATGTGCGAGATTATTAAGCAAACCACGACGGCATTGCAAAGGTCGACGTGGAGTGGAATTCTACTGATCTTCTTGAATTGAGTATGGTGATGATCGTAAGTCCATATTAGAAAAAGGTGAGGTGATACTCATCTGGATGATTATTTTTAGTTCAACAATAAAATAAAATATTGCTAAGGTTCGAGTGGCATCGACACATCTAACCAGCCACTCAAAAACAGGCATCAATTCAGCCTTGAAGGTAATGAACCTCAGTAGGCGAGGATGTGCACCTCATCGATCGCCCTAGGCAACGCATACCACGGCACC
>NW_026457445.1:0-1749 GCF_943734635.1 Anopheles cruzii | reverse complement strand
CTGCCGTAGAGACCTTCGTCTCCAAACCCGGCACTGTAACCACCGCCGTGGATGGACACTATGACCGATCGCTTACCGCCCGAGGACGAAGGAGTGTACACGTTAACGAACAGACAATCCTCGCTCTCGGTTGGAATCATGTTCGCCGTAGGGCAGGTGGCCCCATGAGCACTAGCGTCCCTCTCGCCCGTCCAGCCGGGGTGTGGTTCCGGATCACTGAACCGCACTGCCTCTGCGTACGGGATGCCTTTGAAGGAATGGAACGAACAACCATCCCCACAATGTTCCATCGTTCCCCGGAGCCGGCCAACCGTCAGCTCAACAATAGGTTGATTCTGAAAGGTCAACTTCTATCACTCACTGAGCCAATGAGAGCTCCTCCCGGTCAGTCAGTCAGTACCTCATTTTGGCCGTATCCAAACGCCACCGTTGCGAGAAGGAACCACACTTCGAACCACATCGTTGCACCAATCTGCTAAACACTGTCTAATCGACGCGTCTGTTGACTTTTATACATCTCACATGACGCTCTTCAGGAAATGTATTCGATTAGATAGGCCCAATCTTGCTGCTCATTTACATCAACGCTGCTGCCAAGATTTGCTTGCCACATTGCATAATAACCCTACTCCACAGTCCGTTGTGGCCTACACCTTAGAATTTCAACAGTGTTTCAATTTAATTGTACAACACATCAGCAAGTTAATCGCGGACAGTGCTTACGAATCTGGGCGTCGGTCTCCAGATAAGAAACCACACTGGAAGGCAAGCGTATTGGTGATGTAGGGTGAATATAGGGTCAAATGTTTGGATTTTAAACTACCAATTACTTGACTTTTGAAACGTCAAACATCATTCTGGAAATTGTAAACATTTGGTGAAAACTTTAACATTTGCGAAATTGGACGCCATACGTTTGTGGAAAATAGGAAAATATTCTAAACTTGTTTTCATAGTGGCGAGTTTTCAAAAAATTCCTCCACGCAAATCCACACGTCGTGCAAGAGAAGCCAATGCGCTCACAGTGACTGTTTTGTGCGGATTTTGGTCTTGTGGCATCATCGCCCCGTTTATCTTCGGCAATGAAATAGGAGCTGCCAAATCTTTCTGAGTTTCTTGTACGAAATACGTGCAAACTTGAATCTTTGACTTGTAATAACGGTATTCTTCAGCTCTACGGGTTCAGGTATATCAGCAATTCCATCGTGAAAAGATCTAACGCTTGCAACAAAAAACTCATTAAGGCCCTCTGCAATTGATAATACCCTCAGGCTTTATGATAAATGTAAGGGTTTTCCATATTTCCCTGCCATTGTCTTGGTGCTCACTGATCTCTGCACAGAAAAAAATCTGTTTAGCTTTTTTAAATGCGGCAGTATTCTATGTTGGTGGTTCTAATGAATGTAAGATGGAGAAGTTGACCGAACTCTGTCTAGAGTATAAAAGAAGGCGAACCGACGGCCAGAAGCTAATTGGAAAGTGAGAGCCATCCCGTGGAGTTGCGCAGTTGTGAAATTAGAGTTGGAAAGAGAGAGTCTATCGACTAGGTCGTGAAGTAGCAGAGGAATCATGAAGTAACAAGAAATTGGTGCACTTAGAATCCTGAGAGTGAAAAGAGTCAACAGAGTGACTCGACAGAAAGAGAAATATAGAGAGAGAGAGAGAAAAAGAGATAGCATAAAGGCTGTTGCTAGGGGAAGATCCTGACAGGTTGCTAGAAGTAGAGAAACTGATCCCTCTTCTTTTTTA
>NW_026457444.1:0-1749 GCF_943734635.1 Anopheles cruzii | reverse complement strand
CTGCCGTAGAGACCTTCGTCTCCAAACCCGGCACTGTAACCACCGCCGTGGATGGACACTATGACCGATCGCTTACCGCCCGAGGACGAAGGAGTGTACACGTTAACGAACAGACAATCCTCGCTCTCGGTTGGAATCATGTTCGCCGTAGGGCAGGTGGCCCCATGAGCACTAGCGTCCCTCTCGCCCGTCCAGCCGGGGTGTGGTTCCGGATCACTGAACCGCACTGCCTCTGCGTACGGGATGCCTTTGAAGGAATGGAACGAACAACCATCCCCACAATGTTCCATCGTTCCCCGGAGCCGGCCAACCGTCAGCTCAACAATAGGTTGATTCTGAAAGGTCAACTTCTATCACTCACTGAGCCAATGAGAGCTCCTCCCGGTCAGTCAGTCAGTACCTCATTTTGGCCGTATCCAAACGCCACCGTTGCGAGAAGGAACCACACTTCGAACCACATCGTTGCACCAATCTGCTAAACACTGTCTAATCGACGCGTCTGTTGACTTTTATACATCTCACATGACGCTCTTCAGGAAATGTATTCGATTAGATAGGCCCAATCTTGCTGCTCATTTACATCAACGCTGCTGCCAAGATTTGCTTGCCACATTGCATAATAACCCTACTCCACAGTCCGTTGTGGCCTACACCTTAGAATTTCAACAGTGTTTCAATTTAATTGTACAACACATCAGCAAGTTAATCGCGGACAGTGCTTACGAATCTGGGCGTCGGTCTCCAGATAAGAAACCACACTGGAAGGCAAGCGTATTGGTGATGTAGGGTGAATATAGGGTCAAATGTTTGGATTTTAAACTACCAATTACTTGACTTTTGAAACGTCAAACATCATTCTGGAAATTGTAAACATTTGGTGAAAACTTTAACATTTGCGAAATTGGACGCCATACGTTTGTGGAAAATAGGAAAATATTCTAAACTTGTTTTCATAGTGGCGAGTTTTCAAAAAATTCCTCCACGCAAATCCACACGTCGTGCAAGAGAAGCCAATGCGCTCACAGTGACTGTTTTGTGCGGATTTTGGTCTTGTGGCATCATCGCCCCGTTTATCTTCGGCAATGAAATAGGAGCTGCCAAATCTTTCTGAGTTTCTTGTACGAAATACGTGCAAACTTGAATCTTTGACTTGTAATAACGGTATTCTTCAGCTCTACGGGTTCAGGTATATCAGCAATTCCATCGTGAAAAGATCTAACGCTTGCAACAAAAAACTCATTAAGGCCCTCTGCAATTGATAATACCCTCAGGCTTTATGATAAATGTAAGGGTTTTCCATATTTCCCTGCCATTGTCTTGGTGCTCACTGATCTCTGCACAGAAAAAAATCTGTTTAGCTTTTTTAAATGCGGCAGTATTCTATGTTGGTGGTTCTAATGAATGTAAGATGGAGAAGTTGACCGAACTCTGTCTAGAGTATAAAAGAAGGCGAACCGACGGCCAGAAGCTAATTGGAAAGTGAGAGCCATCCCGTGGAGTTGCGCAGTTGTGAAATTAGAGTTGGAAAGAGAGAGTCTATCGACTAGGTCGTGAAGTAGCAGAGGAATCATGAAGTAACAAGAAATTGGTGCACTTAGAATCCTGAGAGTGAAAAGAGTCAACAGAGTGACTCGACAGAAAGAGAAATATAGAGAGAGAGAGAGAAAAAGAGATAGCATAAAGGCTGTTGCTAGGGGAAGATCCTGACAGGTTGCTAGAAGTAGAGAAACTGATCCCTCTTCTTTTTTA
>NW_026457443.1:0-1749 GCF_943734635.1 Anopheles cruzii | reverse complement strand
GTAACAAATGGTGGCTCCAGAGAGGAAATTGTAGAGTTCTCGTGCGCGGTCTACAATTTCAGTGAACGAATTCACGTTGGTGTGCTGTCGCCATAAGAACAGCTCGTGACGGGATGAAATAGGCCAAATTGTCACATGTTGGTGTGCTGTCGCCATAAGAACAGTAGTGAACGGCTGAAATAGGCCAAAGTGTCACATGTTTAGTTTCCGAAAGGGAAACGTGGATTCACGATCACGGACTGTGATCAAGAGTGGCTGAAATAGGCCAAACAAGCCGTAACGGCATTTAGTTTCCGAAAGGGAAACACTGATTACGATCACGGACGGTGATCAAGATTAGGCTGATACAGGCCAAAGCAGTATCCAACGAGTGGTTGAAATAGGCCAACAAGGGGTGCAAACTGAAATGTACCAACAACGGTTATGCATTACATCGGAGGCTAACCGGCCAAGACAAAGCTCAGAAAGTGAGAAGTAAAAAACCAGTGAAGGAACCTAAGGGACAATGTCGTTCGAGCGCAAAGAGAGTCCGAACAGCAGCTGTAGGTTGTGCGAGGACCCGGACGACGAGGAAGAGTACATGGTCGATTGCTTGGAGTGCAACAGAAGGTTCCACCGATCCTGCGCCAAACTTAGTCGCAAGCCCGCATCCAAGGAAACCTTCCTGTGCGTAAAATGTGCCGCGATCCAAGAAGAACTGACTCGCTTGAGACGAGCGACTGGGATACCACAAGATTCAACCGAGGAACTAGTGGCCCAAATCTGCGCGCACCAGGAAAAACAACTACAGGAGTTGACGAAGGCGCTAGCCAACATTAGCACCAAAGCCGGCGAAACAGAAGGTTCAAACTGGACCATCTACTTTAAGAGGCAGGCCTTGATAAGCCTACCTAAGTTCGGAGGCAACCCTAAAGAATGGCCAAACTTCCGCAAGGCCTTCGACGATACGACGCACGCCGGAGAATTCTCTCACCTAGAGAACTTAAATCGATTGCAGCAGGCGTTATACGGTCCGGCATTAAGAAACGTTCAACAGCTAATGCTCGATTGTGAAAATGTACCGCGAGTAATCGAGCGGCTGCACGAAATGTATGGCCGGCCGGAGCTGGTATACAGAGAACTGTTGGGTGACCTGCAGAGGATTAGAAAAGATTCCAGGACAGTGATCATGGACATGATGAACACGCTCGAGAACACAGTAAGTAACATCATGTTGATGGAGAGAGAAGAATACCTCCGTGACCACCGAATGGTTGACGAATTAGTGCGAAAGCTGCCATATTCCATCCAAGTTAAACGGATGGAATATGTGTTGAACTCAATGGATCAAATAGGCGTTCAGAACTTGTTCGATTTATGTGAATGGCTGAAACCATTCGCCAGAGTGACTCAAGCCATGACAGAGTATCGAAGGCCTCAGCAGAACTTTGCGAACTCAAATCAGCGAAACTACTCGACCCAGCACCACGTGAATCAGTGCAACTATGCAAACCGGCATGACGCAAACCGTCAGAACAAATGCAAGGAAGCAGAGATGCGCGGCATAAACAGGTGTACGAAAAAACATCACAAGTCGCTACACCTCGAACCGAAGCCGGAAGAAAACATCAACACCAAGGCCCAAAAGTATGTCGAACGGCAGCGCGATCTCAACGAGAAGGAACGACTGCGCAGATTGGAGGAAGACACAATCCGTCGGGCCGAAGACACCATCCGCCGGTTGGAGGCGATCCGTCAACAGCATGCTGT
>NW_026457442.1:0-1750 GCF_943734635.1 Anopheles cruzii | reverse complement strand
GACTTCAAGATACGGAACGGTCGCGGTGTTTGACTATTACTCAACACTCAAAATTATATCCGAGAGTGTTTGTTAACACTGCAAAATTATTGTGATATTGACATTGCAATAACACTGCAAAATTCTCTCCGAGAGTGTTAGTAACACTCAAAGGTGAAACAAATCAAACCCCGGCAAGGGGAAACCAACAAAATCCCGGTAAGGGAAAACCATAGTGCGTTCGTCGTGCGTGAAAGTGAGTGAGCGAGCTCAACGCGGTGCAGCATCCAGTGGCAGGATGACGCCAACGCAAACCAGCACGGGAGCGATGGCGACGCGATGCGTCCCCGGCTACCGGGAAGCAATGGCCCCTACGACAGGGTCAGCGGCCGCGAGAGCGGCGCGCGCCGAAACGTTGACGCGCACGATGACGATGATGATGGAGATGAAGGACGAGATGAGAAAAGAGTTATCAGAAATGAAGAAGCGCGTCTTCGAAGAAAAGATGCGCGTAATTAGGACGAGTGAGTGGGTGGCCGAAGCAAGCCGATCGCACCGTAGGCACGATCGAGCGGAGCAGCGTAGCGACAGATACACCGACGCAAAAAGTTATCAGGACAAATGTGGCGGACGGTACCGAACCGACTACAGCGTGCGAAGGGAAGCACCACGAGTGAGCCAGCTGAGTGCGTACGATAAATGGGAAGAAGAGAGGCAGCTCCTCAAATACTACCTCGAACCTAAGTACGATATAATCGCAGCAATGGATGAGCGGAAAGGACGCCAAACGGGCAATGTGAAGCCGATCGCAGGTCCAAGCCGTCGGCAGTCTGCGACCGTTACGCAACGCCGTGCCAGTGACCCCTACGCCGTGCAAGTGGACGACATTCGCCCAACGGCGGTCGCCAGCCGAACGGTGGCAATTTTACCTCCGTCCAAAATGGCCAACAGGAATCGCTTCACGACCACAAGTAAGCCCTCCACGCACAGCCAAACAGGCCTCGTCGAGTGTGCAGCAACGGTACCCGGAGCAGTGTACGGAATGCGAGCACCAACGAGACCTTCAAAACCGATCGGAATTGATCGTAGTGGTACGGTTCGGGACAGTTTCGTGCGTGTGATAGAAGGACCGCTACCTGCGTTGGAAGAGAAGAACACTGTCGCGCTAAGGGACGAGAGTGCAACGACCACCAAGCGATGCGAGGTGAATGGATGTGTTAGTGTCCTGCCGCCAACGAAGCCATTCGGCCGCAAGAGTGGCGGCATCACAGTGTTTAATGGAGACGACAAACCAACGACGCTCGGTGTGTCGGCGAAGAATAGCAGCCTAAATACGAGCCGCACGAGACTCAACGGCAGGTTACGGGGAAAGGAGGCAAGGAAGCCAGACTTGTCAGAGGAGCAATCAGCCGATCGTGCCGCGGCTGCAGTCGATATGGGAAAATCAGTCGCAGCAGCACCAGTAGCAGCAGTTGCCATGGAAGTGGATGACGCGGAGCACAGGACGTCGCAAGCCGACCAGATGAAACGGCTCGACGTGAAGGTGCTGAACAACGCGGCCCACAAGCAACGGCATGCGGAGAACGGTGCTGCCGAGCAGGAACCACCACCGGTTGACACCATCGAAGTGGATCGTTTGATCGTCGATCGTATCGGTGATGTGCCTTACGGGAATGGGCATGCCGCCGAAAGTGTGCTGCTGACCGATGACAACCCGACGCGCAGTAAGGAGCTTTCGGTGACGGCCAGACCCATGGTTGTCGGAGGCCAC
>NW_026457441.1:0-1750 GCF_943734635.1 Anopheles cruzii | reverse complement strand
GCTCGCTGTCTCGTGGCTATGCAAAGTTAAGCTACTGCTGTTTTTTTAACTCTTTCATTATCATTTCGTATTCGCCAAATGGCGTAACATGTGCACATAAACATAAGTTTTTGCAAAATCGAAGAAAAGCATAACAGATTTAGTATTAGCTACGTGTACGAAATAAAAACTATACTACAGTATGAAATCAAAGTATTGTAGTTTGATTTCGTTACCTTTAAATTTCGTATACTTTCCGGTAATAATATTTCATTCTTCTTTTAACGCTATTCGTCCAATAGACAGTACATACAGTTTTTAGTTAACATAATGTATTTATTTTTTCGTAACTCATTGTATTGTAACTACTTTGCATCCCTATTTCTACGTTGCGCCTTATAACTACCCCAAAGGGATTTGGCACGTACTTGAGCAGTTCGGAACGCAACGTCAATTGCCAATAACGGCTGATTCAAAACAACTGTATTCTTTCAATTGGTTTCGATGGCGAGAAATAATAACAATAAACTGCTGCTGATATTATGGTTCACATTCAATGCAACTCTCAATCGGTTCGCCCTTTTTTCCCTCGCAATATTCCGCTTCCGCATGAAAGCTGAACATTGCGGGCAAAGACAATTCGCGACAGTTACACATACAGCTTACGATCTTAAAGAACTGTTACATAGACTATTTTTTACGCTGAGCTTTACGTCATGGTAGGAAATACACAGAGCCAGCCTTCAAAAGCGAGCTGGGTGTAAGATTGGAAAGTGAAATCTATCATCACGAGTATGTGGCGATTAAAATTGAACACACACTTAGTTCGCAAGTTAGTTGGCAACAGTATACGTTAATAACTGTTTACTAATCGTCGCTTTCGTTAGTATGACCGCGGAAGTTGTGCAGTTCGTTATCACTTCATTGCTTGTGTCTTAGGTCGACATCGAGAGCAACAATAATTTGGCTTTGGTTAAACGTGTCGAAATTCTTACCAAGGATTGACAAATACTTTTGATAACTTTTTTTAAATTTGCAAAATATATCGCACAGGCACCCTTCCACGGCTCGCGGTCGAGAGCCTTCGTCCACCACATCTTATTTCCAAAACCAAACCATTCGTAAAATTAATTTGTCATTCGGTTTAATCAAAATGTGTATTATTCGATTAATATACTTTCAAAAACTGGGTATTGCGGTTCATCTATGAGTTTGAATAAAAGAAGTAAAAAAACACTCTTTAAGATTGAGTTTTTCTTTTCTTCCTATTTTTGTTTCTTGACGACTCAAAACCTATTTCGAGCTTCAAGGTTTCATTTCATCTTCCGTTTCATGTTGTCTGAACCATTCATGCCAACATTAACATGTTTATAGAACTAAGTTTAATCGTATGTTTTATGAGTATTGTTATTTGACATTTTAATGTATCATATAAATAAATGAGATAAATCTACGAACGTGTACACGCCTCAACATGTATTATGATATAGAATCTCGAGAGTATAAATGTTATACATAAAAACGTTATAAAAGTTTCGAAACTATTAGTCAATTACTCTTCGAGGGACTTGTATTCCATAAGCAATGCATAGAACAGTGTCCAAAGCTGAATTGTTCACAATGTATTTCTAGAATGTGAAGCTGTTTTCCATCGTTCGAATTGATTTATTATGTGTGCTAATAGTTGGCTTGCTAACGCGTATTGCGCAACTTGTTTTGTTTATATGTTACACATATTTTAATGGCACCGTTTCTGTCTTTCTCGAAAATA
>NW_026457440.1:0-1750 GCF_943734635.1 Anopheles cruzii | reverse complement strand
GCTCGCTGTCTCGTGGCTATGCAAAGTTAAGCTACTGCTGTTTTTTTAACTCTTTCATTATCATTTCGTATTCGCCAAATGGCGTAACATGTGCACATAAACATAAGTTTTTGCAAAATCGAAGAAAAGCATAACAGATTTAGTATTAGCTACGTGTACGAAATAAAAACTATACTACAGTATGAAATCAAAGTATTGTAGTTTGATTTCGTTACCTTTAAATTTCGTATACTTTCCGGTAATAATATTTCATTCTTCTTTTAACGCTATTCGTCCAATAGACAGTACATACAGTTTTTAGTTAACATAATGTATTTATTTTTTCGTAACTCATTGTATTGTAACTACTTTGCATCCCTATTTCTACGTTGCGCCTTATAACTACCCCAAAGGGATTTGGCACGTACTTGAGCAGTTCGGAACGCAACGTCAATTGCCAATAACGGCTGATTCAAAACAACTGTATTCTTTCAATTGGTTTCGATGGCGAGAAATAATAACAATAAACTGCTGCTGATATTATGGTTCACATTCAATGCAACTCTCAATCGGTTCGCCCTTTTTTCCCTCGCAATATTCCGCTTCCGCATGAAAGCTGAACATTGCGGGCAAAGACAATTCGCGACAGTTACACATACAGCTTACGATCTTAAAGAACTGTTACATAGACTATTTTTTACGCTGAGCTTTACGTCATGGTAGGAAATACACAGAGCCAGCCTTCAAAAGCGAGCTGGGTGTAAGATTGGAAAGTGAAATCTATCATCACGAGTATGTGGCGATTAAAATTGAACACACACTTAGTTCGCAAGTTAGTTGGCAACAGTATACGTTAATAACTGTTTACTAATCGTCGCTTTCGTTAGTATGACCGCGGAAGTTGTGCAGTTCGTTATCACTTCATTGCTTGTGTCTTAGGTCGACATCGAGAGCAACAATAATTTGGCTTTGGTTAAACGTGTCGAAATTCTTACCAAGGATTGACAAATACTTTTGATAACTTTTTTTAAATTTGCAAAATATATCGCACAGGCACCCTTCCACGGCTCGCGGTCGAGAGCCTTCGTCCACCACATCTTATTTCCAAAACCAAACCATTCGTAAAATTAATTTGTCATTCGGTTTAATCAAAATGTGTATTATTCGATTAATATACTTTCAAAAACTGGGTATTGCGGTTCATCTATGAGTTTGAATAAAAGAAGTAAAAAAACACTCTTTAAGATTGAGTTTTTCTTTTCTTCCTATTTTTGTTTCTTGACGACTCAAAACCTATTTCGAGCTTCAAGGTTTCATTTCATCTTCCGTTTCATGTTGTCTGAACCATTCATGCCAACATTAACATGTTTATAGAACTAAGTTTAATCGTATGTTTTATGAGTATTGTTATTTGACATTTTAATGTATCATATAAATAAATGAGATAAATCTACGAACGTGTACACGCCTCAACATGTATTATGATATAGAATCTCGAGAGTATAAATGTTATACATAAAAACGTTATAAAAGTTTCGAAACTATTAGTCAATTACTCTTCGAGGGACTTGTATTCCATAAGCAATGCATAGAACAGTGTCCAAAGCTGAATTGTTCACAATGTATTTCTAGAATGTGAAGCTGTTTTCCATCGTTCGAATTGATTTATTATGTGTGCTAATAGTTGGCTTGCTAACGCGTATTGCGCAACTTGTTTTGTTTATATGTTACACATATTTTAATGGCACCGTTTCTGTCTTTCTCGAAAATA
>NW_026457439.1:0-1752 GCF_943734635.1 Anopheles cruzii | reverse complement strand
GAGGAAAGAAGGCTTGGTGAGGAGGGTAGCAGTTGGGCCACCGGAGAGTGGAAAAGGGACGGAGCGGTTCCTCGATGACGCGATTCGAGCAACGCAGCAACAAATTACAATGCAAAAATGAACCCACTAAACTATTGATTAACGGAACACGGCCCCCGTCAATCGGCCATTGATCGCCCTCTCCCGGAGTGGGCGGTTGAGTGGGGTCCGGGGGTGGTCCGGTGCAGGGTCCGATGTAACGCATTATGCGCTTGCACCCTGCGTTCTGGCTCCTGGACTGGACTTCATTCATGTCCGCGACCGTCCGAGGCTTCACGGGGGCACCCGGGGGATAAGGAGCCCTTAGGATGCTAGTGTCCCGTGCCCCGGACAACACTCACGCACGTCGGTGTCGTGTCGCTGTTTGTTGAGGAAATGGCCGATTATTGAATTACGACGAAAAATTAAATATTTATCACCGCGATCGCAGGATCGGGGTGGGGACAGGTTCAGTCCGAAACCGGTCCGCGTCTGGAGTCATTGGCACGGAGTTTCGACGACGGCGACGTCGGTGGGTTGTTTCGTCAATCTCCCAAGACTGCCAAGGCCGCGGCCGCACCCAAAGGACCTTCATGGGGCGAAAGCCAATCACGGTGGGGACGCGCGGGCGCTTAATGACGATCGAAGATACCGGTCGCAGAGGCGCGGAGATTAATTGTACCCGATAACGGGTGGCTCCCGGACTGCGACCTGACGTTAATTAAAAACAGAGCCCCAAACAATTCGTTGCGTTCCTGAGATGGGTGCTTCCGAAGGCGATGGCAGAAGCACTCGTTTTAATGGCTCCATTCAGAAGTTTTCCCTTTTTCTGGGCTTCTCGGTGAAGTAACGGACCGAAATGGTCTCTTTGGTGCCGCCCCAAGAAGCATTCTAGGGGAAATGGTAACCATGCTTTCCTCGTTCGAAGGAATGCTGATAATGTGGCAACCGGTATTTGGATTTATCGACGAGATCATGGTTGGTGCCTTTGACAGGTTGACCTTTACCATGTCCCAACGATTTTGACTTGGGTGATGACATTTCCCTAACGACACTCTCATGTGCTGGTCAACGTCAACAAGGCCAAATCGTTGGATGTCAACACAATCAACCACCCCAGGCTGGACCAAAAATGGAGAAAGTCGAATGCTTTCAATACCCTGGAAGTCAAGTAGCGTAGGATGGCGGAACCGAGATCAAGAAGAAGGATCAAGATCATAGATTTAAAAAGAAATGATGGCAATCGACCCAAATCTGACCTTTCCCCAGGTCAAGGCGAAAGCTGGGAACTGGTTAAACTGGAGATCTTTTACATCGACCTGACTGTCGACCTTACACCGAATAGTTCATTGTGAATGTATCAACGAGCGCAATGTAAATCAGTGTTTGAGTTGCTTTATTTCCTATGTTGAATCCATCGAGTTTTGCGTTACTGTTACTATCTAGAACCTTGAACATTTTCAAAAGATATCGGTATTGAAGTAAAATTCAGTGTTTGGACTGTCGTTTGGTGCGTGTGTTAATTATGACTTTTTTGTAAAATTTTTAAACCAACTTCTATCATACAATATAGGTCACTGAATAAGTAAGTCACAACATCACAAATCCATATCCATGCTCAAAATCTTTAAAACGATAATAACAACAAAATAGCAGAAATTAAAAGCTGAACAATGGTGGCAAATGGCGGCCTTGCAGTCAACGGTCTACGTCAAATCTCTGGCATCCAAAACA
>NW_026457438.1:0-1753 GCF_943734635.1 Anopheles cruzii | reverse complement strand
TAGTGATCGTATTGGTCCAAAAGGTGTTTTCCCGGTTTCGCCCAAAAACGTACATCGTGGGTCACAAAGCCAAAGTGTCGTAACCATGGGAAGCTTCCACGACAGGCTACTGTGTTTCCATTTAGTGATAGCCTTATAAAGAGATCACTTGGTCGATCGTTCATAAAACACGAAAACGAATCACTTGTAGAGCGAGTTTAAAGCGTTTATTAGAATACGTTGCGATATATTTTATTACGATGTCGGTGCCGTCTGTCTCTATTCCGATGATCCTTCCTAGATGGCCCGGTGTTTGTCCTCTCCGAAGATCTCATTTTATCCGACACGCCGGATTATACGCAGAAAGCGGTTGGAGCGAGGCTGGCTTGAATTAGCCCAGTTAAGGTGGTTATAGCGGTACAAAAATCGCTGAGTAGAGTACCGTATTCTGTCTTCTGTTCGATGCCACAGACGGTCGCTGCCATCGTGAAGGGAACCACCAGCAGCAACGTGAGCACAGGCAGGATTCGAAGAACACTGAAGGACATCGTGAATGATGCGTCGTTGTGATGTGAACGTGGAGAACCGTAGAAACTAGTCTGGCACTACTGCTCGGTTGGCCTATCTGTTATATACACGTTCTAGTGGCGGATGATGGCCGCCAATTGGTACTTGGAAAACTTCGAGGGTGCCCCATAGCTCGGGAGCTCCTTCGGGACCGTCTGCCGGTAACGAACTTCGATTGCGTCGTACAAAGTTGTTTGAGCAATTGGTTTCACCTGCCACACCCCACTAATCTGATGCTTTTGCTGCTAAGACAAAAAACGGAATTGAAATGGCATAGCAGCATGCCATTTCAATTCAGTTTTTTGCCCCCCGCAGTCGTTACCGTCGGTCGCCTTGCCCTTCGCAGCACGAGTCTCATAAACACGAGCACACCAACGAGCGGAATACATAGCAGAAAGAGGCCTACGTCGACCAGATTCGTTCTGAGAAATCCCAGCTTCAGCACGGGCGACTCCAGCTCCGTCGCGTTCGGGTGACGCAGGACCCACTCGATCCACCAGACGGCGCGTGCCAACGGTTTCTCGGGCTGATCGCGAAACAGTGCCGACTGCGCCGCCATGCGGGTGCGATACTTGGGATCCTCCAATACGTCCTGCAAGGCCTGCTTCAGCTTGTCGCTGCTCATGGTTTGGAAGATGACACGCCGTGCCACGCCTTTACGAACGCAGCGTTCTAGATTCTGAAAAACCAGGTGGGGTCAAGCCTACGGAGAGGATTGAGTTCGCCTACTGCCGTACTGTCTTACCCGGTGTTGATCGGCAATGAACGGAATGCCCACGATTGGTACACCGTACCACGTGGCTTCGTGTGTGCTCAGCAGTCCAGCGTGCGTCACGAACGCTTTGGTCTTACGGTGGGCTAGAATGTCGTTCTGTGGAAACCACTTCCGCACCATAACATTCGATGGTAGGTTGAGCTGAAGGTCGGTCTCGAACTTCCACAGAAAGTGATATTCGGGCAGCTGACCAAGCGCCTCGATGATCATACGCTGCCGCGCTTCACCGAGTTGATCGCTGCGAATATTGGTGCCGAGCGAGAACAGAACCGCACCCTTCCGGCTGGCATTTACAAACTGTTCCAGATCGGTGGGTAGCGGTTCCGGGTCCCGGATCTGTAACCCACCGACGGGGATGAGGTTCGGTGGAGAGGATTCGGGAAAATCGATCGAGTAGTGTGCGTTCACCAAAAGCAGCTTGGAGTGCTGGTG
>NW_026457437.1:0-1753 GCF_943734635.1 Anopheles cruzii | reverse complement strand
TAGTGATCGTATTGGTCCAAAAGGTGTTTTCCCGGTTTCGCCCAAAAACGTACATCGTGGGTCACAAAGCCAAAGTGTCGTAACCATGGGAAGCTTCCACGACAGGCTACTGTGTTTCCATTTAGTGATAGCCTTATAAAGAGATCACTTGGTCGATCGTTCATAAAACACGAAAACGAATCACTTGTAGAGCGAGTTTAAAGCGTTTATTAGAATACGTTGCGATATATTTTATTACGATGTCGGTGCCGTCTGTCTCTATTCCGATGATCCTTCCTAGATGGCCCGGTGTTTGTCCTCTCCGAAGATCTCATTTTATCCGACACGCCGGATTATACGCAGAAAGCGGTTGGAGCGAGGCTGGCTTGAATTAGCCCAGTTAAGGTGGTTATAGCGGTACAAAAATCGCTGAGTAGAGTACCGTATTCTGTCTTCTGTTCGATGCCACAGACGGTCGCTGCCATCGTGAAGGGAACCACCAGCAGCAACGTGAGCACAGGCAGGATTCGAAGAACACTGAAGGACATCGTGAATGATGCGTCGTTGTGATGTGAACGTGGAGAACCGTAGAAACTAGTCTGGCACTACTGCTCGGTTGGCCTATCTGTTATATACACGTTCTAGTGGCGGATGATGGCCGCCAATTGGTACTTGGAAAACTTCGAGGGTGCCCCATAGCTCGGGAGCTCCTTCGGGACCGTCTGCCGGTAACGAACTTCGATTGCGTCGTACAAAGTTGTTTGAGCAATTGGTTTCACCTGCCACACCCCACTAATCTGATGCTTTTGCTGCTAAGACAAAAAACGGAATTGAAATGGCATAGCAGCATGCCATTTCAATTCAGTTTTTTGCCCCCCGCAGTCGTTACCGTCGGTCGCCTTGCCCTTCGCAGCACGAGTCTCATAAACACGAGCACACCAACGAGCGGAATACATAGCAGAAAGAGGCCTACGTCGACCAGATTCGTTCTGAGAAATCCCAGCTTCAGCACGGGCGACTCCAGCTCCGTCGCGTTCGGGTGACGCAGGACCCACTCGATCCACCAGACGGCGCGTGCCAACGGTTTCTCGGGCTGATCGCGAAACAGTGCCGACTGCGCCGCCATGCGGGTGCGATACTTGGGATCCTCCAATACGTCCTGCAAGGCCTGCTTCAGCTTGTCGCTGCTCATGGTTTGGAAGATGACACGCCGTGCCACGCCTTTACGAACGCAGCGTTCTAGATTCTGAAAAACCAGGTGGGGTCAAGCCTACGGAGAGGATTGAGTTCGCCTACTGCCGTACTGTCTTACCCGGTGTTGATCGGCAATGAACGGAATGCCCACGATTGGTACACCGTACCACGTGGCTTCGTGTGTGCTCAGCAGTCCAGCGTGCGTCACGAACGCTTTGGTCTTACGGTGGGCTAGAATGTCGTTCTGTGGAAACCACTTCCGCACCATAACATTCGATGGTAGGTTGAGCTGAAGGTCGGTCTCGAACTTCCACAGAAAGTGATATTCGGGCAGCTGACCAAGCGCCTCGATGATCATACGCTGCCGCGCTTCACCGAGTTGATCGCTGCGAATATTGGTGCCGAGCGAGAACAGAACCGCACCCTTCCGGCTGGCATTTACAAACTGTTCCAGATCGGTGGGTAGCGGTTCCGGGTCCCGGATCTGTAACCCACCGACGGGGATGAGGTTCGGTGGAGAGGATTCGGGAAAATCGATCGAGTAGTGTGCGTTCACCAAAAGCAGCTTGGAGTGCTGGTG
>NW_026457436.1:0-1753 GCF_943734635.1 Anopheles cruzii | reverse complement strand
TTAAATCGGACCGAAACGCGACCACTTGCTTCCATTAGCATCCATGCACATCCCGCCGGAACCCTGGAGCGGCCTCCGGAGTGCCTCCGGACTTAATCAATCTTTCAGGCTAGCGCGCGCCTCTCTGCAGGGCTAATTCCGACCATCTGGTGTAGGTTAATTTTGGGCACCATTTCCCTGGAATGGTACCCGGCCGGCCACAAACCGTGTCGATGGAGCCAACAAAGAACGCCATCGGTTCCACCGGCGCGAACCTGCCGACCCTGCCAAATTTAGCGCCAAGGACCTGCCGGCCCTGCAGTGCCGTTCGGAATTATCGGCAACTTCTGATGCGCAAGAAGCACTCGGCACTGCTTACCGTGGAACTGCACTTTAAGAAGAAGAAGCGGAAGAAAGTACCGTACCGAGTACGGCGTAGGTACCGTTCCAGTGTGGGTCTCACATGAGCCAGAACGGCCCGGGCCTGAGAACGGTTGCAGCGGTGTCCAACTGAACGTCTCCCTTTTTTCTGGTTCTGCTACGGGAAAGCTACGGAAAGGCTGACGGCTCACCGCAGAACGATGTAAGAATTATTGCTCCCAGCCCAAGTCCACGGAACTCGCGGACGAAGGCAGCGAGGACGCCGACGCCCTGGGTGTCGGTCCTGGGCGAGAGAATAGACCGAAAAGGTACCATTACGGTCCACTGCACACCGACTGCCGGATCCGGCTCCGCCGTGACTACCAAGATGGGTCTAGCAAAAACGCCCGCTCAGGCGCCCCTTCGTTCGGGTCCTCCGGAATCCTTTGCAGGACCCCGGCAGGCCTCGTTTGCTTCCGGATCTCTTGGCGAAAAACGTCAAACAACGCGAAAGCTTTTATTCCAGCCCACGGAACGCCGCCGAACAGCTGCTTTTGCGTTTAATTTCTCAGCTTTCTTTGTTTGCAACTCGAGCTCATCGGTCGCGGGTTCGGTTTGGGATTCGGCCCCTTCCCGCACACGCCCACCCAAAGCTGAGCAGGAGGGTGGGACTTCGGGCACTAATCCTTCCACCGGACCGGGCCCCGTCCCTTCTTCGTTTCGCCCTGGTGCCTTGGGCATTGGGCTCCCTCCCTATCTGAGCAGAGCTGGAAGTGTGGAACGCTCGCTCCTGCGTGTCCTGCGCCCACCATAAGCCGTAACCGTAGGACTCCACCCCCAACACCGCCCCCGGGGGCGTCCAACTCTCCGGTTCCAATTTGCTGGTTCGCTCGATAGCCGTTAATGCACACTCTGCGATCTGCTGCCTAAGATGCTACTAGCTCATCCCGGGACCTTCGCTCCTTCCCGGCTTCCGTTTGGCCGCCTAACGGTGCCCGGGCGCCGCCCGCCGCCTGCCGCCCCACCCAACAATCAACGCTTTTCTTGTGGTTTCGTGTGGAAAACCACCAACCACCCACGGAAAAAACGGCCCACCGAAGAGCATCGTAATACCTACTCCGCGCGTCGGCGTCCGTATTCTTTCGCCTCGAAGTCTGCGGGGCTGCTTAGCCTCCCACGCACCCTCCCGATGGTCATCCACTGGGAGAGAAGCTGAAGCGTAGCGCAGACCCGCTAACCCTCCCGGGAAACCGAAAGGTTTATCTTTGCACTAGAGATTTATTCACTTTGCCTCTAATGTGTGTTTAATGCTGGACATCGGCGGATCGGCGGGGTCGCCACCCTCTCGCTCTCTGTCCGTTCTGCTATACGCCTATGCTTCGGTCCAGTTAGAAGACATTTGATCCGCTCCGGC
>NW_026457435.1:0-1753 GCF_943734635.1 Anopheles cruzii | reverse complement strand
TCGCGTGGCCTGGTGTTAGGAAAAGAAGCAGGCGACGCACACACACAGCCAGCAGCCGCGTCCGTGTGCACTGCCCTGCGCCCTATCAATCTCACTAGCCTCTCACTTTCGCATTAGACAGTCGGGCCCAGTGAGCTGGGACCGCATTTCTCACCGCTCATCTCACTGGAGCGCGGTCGCAATGGGAGAAGGGAGCCTCGCGCACGCACACACACACACACAGCCGAACAGGGTCGTGGTCGGCGACCGGACCGGAACCGACCGGAAATTGGCCGATCGCAGACCCGCGCTACACACCCACCAAAAACCCGGGAGTTCGCGGCCTGCCTGAAATGAATGAAGCTGTGTGCGAGAGCCCGACAGCCGAGAGGAGTAAAGAAAAAAAAAGGCACGAGCTCACGAGTCTTCCACCGCTGCTCGCCCGACCGCTTCCCCTGCTCCACAGGGTTCGAATATCAATGACCGCGAGAAAACGAGACAGAGAGAGAGAGAATGCGCTGCATCAGCAACATTTCTCCGTGCTCGTTCTCACTCGCCGCTTACATAACCATAGAAACATACGTATCTCGGTGTGCGCTTCGATGATGGGAAGCAACATGCACATTATGCTGCAGCAAAGAACGTACGATGAGAGCGAGAGCGAGCATGTTCTTTAGTCCAACACAGGCGCACACACACGAACACACACAGGCAGCCGCTCCCGCTCATCGCTTCGACATCGCCTCACGTCACGTACGCACGAAGCCATTTGTTGTTTGGAGTGGAAAATGTAATCGACGAAGCGCAGCTGATGGACCGATCCTCACTTTGAATCCTTCTCTCACGGTGACGAGCAGGGCCTAAAAATGCTGGGAACAACCATTTTCAAAATGAGGCTCACGGAACCGGAAGGACCCTAGACGACGGCCAGCTGAGGTGATTGCTTCTCACACAAAGTCTCACTCTCTCTCACACAGCAGGAGAAAAACAGTGCGGTCGGTATACCCTGGAATGCCGGAACACCAAGCGACCAAACTCACTCAGGACGGAGAGCGGTCGCTGCTCTCGAAAGGAAACATGAAAAGTCAGCCGAAAACAGTGTGTCTAACGCGGCTGCTTAGCTGTGTGTGTGTTTTCCTGCCATGAAGGAAGTTTTGTCGGTCGTCTCCCCCCAGAAAAGGCATCTCGCACACATCGAACACACGAGAAGGGCAACCTCGGGAACGTGAATGGGGAACCGTGAATTCACCTCACCACCAGAGGCGTTCGTTCACGAGCCTCACGCACGTTTTCCACATACAGTCGCGTGTGTGCAACCGCACGCGGTCCAATTCACTTTCACCGATCTCCAATCGCACCCCCTCTCGTGCTATTCTTAGAATACACAACACACCATATGGATTGAACCAACAACAGACACAAAAAAGGCGCGTGAGAGTGAGCAGACCAGCGATCAGCGAGCTATTTGAGCGAGAGAGAGCGAACGAATAGAACTCTCACCGCTGCGTGTTCGATTCACTCACTCACTCGCTCGCGTTCATCGATTGCTCTGTTTTTCTCACTCACTCGCTCACGTTTCTATTTATCGTGAAGGTGTGCGTGCACAGGTTGAAGGATGGTCACGCTGGAGGGCAAGCGGCCACAGGGCCCCACCGCACCGCACCGGACGGGAAGTGGAACACCACGAGGAGTTGGCGAGGGGCACAAACAATAATTGCTCGCTCTCGGGAATCGGTCGGCGATCGATCTTTCTCTGCTGAGAGAGTGAGCCAAG
>NW_026457434.1:0-1753 GCF_943734635.1 Anopheles cruzii | reverse complement strand
TTAAATCGGACCGAAACGCGACCACTTGCTTCCATTAGCATCCATGCACATCCCGCCGGAACCCTGGAGCGGCCTCCGGAGTGCCTCCGGACTTAATCAATCTTTCAGGCTAGCGCGCGCCTCTCTGCAGGGCTAATTCCGACCATCTGGTGTAGGTTAATTTTGGGCACCATTTCCCTGGAATGGTACCCGGCCGGCCACAAACCGTGTCGATGGAGCCAACAAAGAACGCCATCGGTTCCACCGGCGCGAACCTGCCGACCCTGCCAAATTTAGCGCCAAGGACCTGCCGGCCCTGCAGTGCCGTTCGGAATTATCGGCAACTTCTGATGCGCAAGAAGCACTCGGCACTGCTTACCGTGGAACTGCACTTTAAGAAGAAGAAGCGGAAGAAAGTACCGTACCGAGTACGGCGTAGGTACCGTTCCAGTGTGGGTCTCACATGAGCCAGAACGGCCCGGGCCTGAGAACGGTTGCAGCGGTGTCCAACTGAACGTCTCCCTTTTTTCTGGTTCTGCTACGGGAAAGCTACGGAAAGGCTGACGGCTCACCGCAGAACGATGTAAGAATTATTGCTCCCAGCCCAAGTCCACGGAACTCGCGGACGAAGGCAGCGAGGACGCCGACGCCCTGGGTGTCGGTCCTGGGCGAGAGAATAGACCGAAAAGGTACCATTACGGTCCACTGCACACCGACTGCCGGATCCGGCTCCGCCGTGACTACCAAGATGGGTCTAGCAAAAACGCCCGCTCAGGCGCCCCTTCGTTCGGGTCCTCCGGAATCCTTTGCAGGACCCCGGCAGGCCTCGTTTGCTTCCGGATCTCTTGGCGAAAAACGTCAAACAACGCGAAAGCTTTTATTCCAGCCCACGGAACGCCGCCGAACAGCTGCTTTTGCGTTTAATTTCTCAGCTTTCTTTGTTTGCAACTCGAGCTCATCGGTCGCGGGTTCGGTTTGGGATTCGGCCCCTTCCCGCACACGCCCACCCAAAGCTGAGCAGGAGGGTGGGACTTCGGGCACTAATCCTTCCACCGGACCGGGCCCCGTCCCTTCTTCGTTTCGCCCTGGTGCCTTGGGCATTGGGCTCCCTCCCTATCTGAGCAGAGCTGGAAGTGTGGAACGCTCGCTCCTGCGTGTCCTGCGCCCACCATAAGCCGTAACCGTAGGACTCCACCCCCAACACCGCCCCCGGGGGCGTCCAACTCTCCGGTTCCAATTTGCTGGTTCGCTCGATAGCCGTTAATGCACACTCTGCGATCTGCTGCCTAAGATGCTACTAGCTCATCCCGGGACCTTCGCTCCTTCCCGGCTTCCGTTTGGCCGCCTAACGGTGCCCGGGCGCCGCCCGCCGCCTGCCGCCCCACCCAACAATCAACGCTTTTCTTGTGGTTTCGTGTGGAAAACCACCAACCACCCACGGAAAAAACGGCCCACCGAAGAGCATCGTAATACCTACTCCGCGCGTCGGCGTCCGTATTCTTTCGCCTCGAAGTCTGCGGGGCTGCTTAGCCTCCCACGCACCCTCCCGATGGTCATCCACTGGGAGAGAAGCTGAAGCGTAGCGCAGACCCGCTAACCCTCCCGGGAAACCGAAAGGTTTATCTTTGCACTAGAGATTTATTCACTTTGCCTCTAATGTGTGTTTAATGCTGGACATCGGCGGATCGGCGGGGTCGCCACCCTCTCGCTCTCTGTCCGTTCTGCTATACGCCTATGCTTCGGTCCAGTTAGAAGACATTTGATCCGCTCCGGC
>NW_026457433.1:0-1754 GCF_943734635.1 Anopheles cruzii | reverse complement strand
TTTTTTGGTTAGGAAAGAATTTCCTAACATTCCAAAAAATTTGTGTCAGTTTACACGGAAAAGCGAAAAGCATTTGGATCCGGACGAAGTGATAACAGTGTTCGCGGTTTTAAGTGAGTGCAATGGAGGACCAATACCCCGAAGCAACACACAGAACGGCGCAGGAGGAAGCATCGTCACCACGGTGGTCGTCGGCGGGACGCGAAGAAGTCCGCACAGGATTAGCATCGCCAGACGACCTACACCCAACGGACGGGAGCCTCCAAGGGACATTGGTCACCGGACCGTCCACAAACCAAACGCTCTACACGCGCGCAGAGCGCGAGAGAAGGCTTCGCGAGCTTCGCGAAGCAGCCGTAGCATTGGGCGTCTCAATTGTGACGCCAAGAGAAGAGGAGGTGGAGCCGAGGACGGCTCAGTATCCCGTGCAAGGGACACCTCGAACTGTGATAAACACCAGACCCGGGCAGGACGATCGCGAGTTCCGAGCGTGGGTGCGCGATATGGAACACTCCGCGGGTCAACGATTCGCAGGCGTCAACACCACAGGTCAAGTACCCTCCGGTTGGCGTCCCTACGCCAACGGTATGAGTGATAGGTATGGGTATGGCGGCCATGGCGCTGGCGGCCATCACTTTCCTGCACAAGCACACGCCACTCAGGATTGTGGACAACAGCACACACCGCTTGCATGCGGAACTCAGAATTTCGGACAACAGCACACGGCCTTACGCACACACGCACAGGATTATGGCACGTTTTACACTAGCGACGCCAACATTACACACGCGCAAGTTTTGGCACGTAAATCGGGAGCGCACGATTTACCTCCTTTCCGCGGCACCATCGATGATTGGCCAAATTTCATTGCGGCCTATGAGCGCACCACCAGAGCATGCGGGTTTTCAGAGGTTGAAAACTTGATGCGCCTCCAGAAAGCTCTTGCTGGAAAGGCGCGAGAAACGGTGGGGCACTTGCTCGCGTTTCCAAGTGGGTTGAAGGAAGCAATGGCGACGCTTACGGCGCGATTTGGGAGGCCTGACTTGATTGTGGAGTCTCTGATCCGAAAGATGAGACTGCAGCCCTCACCAACGGTTGAACGGTTGGAGACACTAGTTGAGTTTGGCTATGCAGTCAGACGAGTGGTTGCGACGGTGGAAGCGTCGAACTTACCCAACTACTTATACGACGTGTCTCTGCTCCGTGAGCTGGAAAAAAAGCTGCCATCGACTGTCTGCATCGACTGGGCCCGCTACAAGAGAAAATTGAACCAGGTAACGGTGCGTGAATTTGGTCAATGGTGCGGAGAGCTTGCCGACGATTTGTGCAGCGTCGTGGATGTATCCGACAGCGAGGCACCAGGCGCACCGAAACAACGTCCGAATCATGAGGCACAGCGTCCTGGTCCGGGATCAAACCAGCGAAACTCACAGTTCTTCACGCCGCATCCGCGTACATCGCCACCAACACACCAC
Source organism: Anopheles cruzii (assembly GCF_943734635.1). Taxonomy (NCBI): domain Eukaryota; kingdom Metazoa; phylum Arthropoda; class Insecta; order Diptera; family Culicidae; genus Anopheles; species Anopheles cruzii. The sequence goes on along the minus strand of NW_026457433.1, from coordinate 279 downwards.
GCAAGTGTGAACGTCCATGCTGCGGAAAAGGGCAAGGAGACGTTCAGAAAGTGTCCGATGTGTGAAGGAGAATGCGCGTCGCTGGGAACCTGCTCAAAGTTCACCGAGGCACCAGTGTCAGTGCGGCGAGCGGTGGTGAACCATCAGCAGCGATGTCGAATGTGCCTAGAAAGCCATCGTACAAGGTGTCCCTCGGCTACAAAATGCGGCGTTAACGGGTGCGATCTGCGACACCATCGTTTGCTGCACATAACGGATGAAACCGTGAGTACGACCCAA
>NW_026457432.1:0-1754 GCF_943734635.1 Anopheles cruzii | reverse complement strand
TTTTTTGGTTAGGAAAGAATTTCCTAACATTCCAAAAAATTTGTGTCAGTTTACACGGAAAAGCGAAAAGCATTTGGATCCGGACGAAGTGATAACAGTGTTCGCGGTTTTAAGTGAGTGCAATGGAGGACCAATACCCCGAAGCAACACACAGAACGGCGCAGGAGGAAGCATCGTCACCACGGTGGTCGTCGGCGGGACGCGAAGAAGTCCGCACAGGATTAGCATCGCCAGACGACCTACACCCAACGGACGGGAGCCTCCAAGGGACATTGGTCACCGGACCGTCCACAAACCAAACGCTCTACACGCGCGCAGAGCGCGAGAGAAGGCTTCGCGAGCTTCGCGAAGCAGCCGTAGCATTGGGCGTCTCAATTGTGACGCCAAGAGAAGAGGAGGTGGAGCCGAGGACGGCTCAGTATCCCGTGCAAGGGACACCTCGAACTGTGATAAACACCAGACCCGGGCAGGACGATCGCGAGTTCCGAGCGTGGGTGCGCGATATGGAACACTCCGCGGGTCAACGATTCGCAGGCGTCAACACCACAGGTCAAGTACCCTCCGGTTGGCGTCCCTACGCCAACGGTATGAGTGATAGGTATGGGTATGGCGGCCATGGCGCTGGCGGCCATCACTTTCCTGCACAAGCACACGCCACTCAGGATTGTGGACAACAGCACACACCGCTTGCATGCGGAACTCAGAATTTCGGACAACAGCACACGGCCTTACGCACACACGCACAGGATTATGGCACGTTTTACACTAGCGACGCCAACATTACACACGCGCAAGTTTTGGCACGTAAATCGGGAGCGCACGATTTACCTCCTTTCCGCGGCACCATCGATGATTGGCCAAATTTCATTGCGGCCTATGAGCGCACCACCAGAGCATGCGGGTTTTCAGAGGTTGAAAACTTGATGCGCCTCCAGAAAGCTCTTGCTGGAAAGGCGCGAGAAACGGTGGGGCACTTGCTCGCGTTTCCAAGTGGGTTGAAGGAAGCAATGGCGACGCTTACGGCGCGATTTGGGAGGCCTGACTTGATTGTGGAGTCTCTGATCCGAAAGATGAGACTGCAGCCCTCACCAACGGTTGAACGGTTGGAGACACTAGTTGAGTTTGGCTATGCAGTCAGACGAGTGGTTGCGACGGTGGAAGCGTCGAACTTACCCAACTACTTATACGACGTGTCTCTGCTCCGTGAGCTGGAAAAAAAGCTGCCATCGACTGTCTGCATCGACTGGGCCCGCTACAAGAGAAAATTGAACCAGGTAACGGTGCGTGAATTTGGTCAATGGTGCGGAGAGCTTGCCGACGATTTGTGCAGCGTCGTGGATGTATCCGACAGCGAGGCACCAGGCGCACCGAAACAACGTCCGAATCATGAGGCACAGCGTCCTGGTCCGGGATCAAACCAGCGAAACTCACAGTTCTTCACGCCGCATCCGCGTACATCGCCACCAACACACCACGCAAGTGTGAACGTCCATGCTGCGGAAAAGGGCAAGGAGACGTTCAGAAAGTGTCCGATGTGTGAAGGAGAATGCGCGTCGCTGGGAACCTGCTCAAAGTTCACCGAGGCACCAGTGTCAGTGCGGCGAGCGGTGGTGAACCATCAGCAGCGATGTCGAATGTGCCTAGAAAGCCATCGTACAAGGTGTCCCTCGGCTACAAAATGCGGCGTTAACGGCTGCGATCTGCGACACCATCGTTTGCTGCACATAACGGATGAAACCGTGAGTACGACCCAA
>NW_026457431.1:0-1755 GCF_943734635.1 Anopheles cruzii | reverse complement strand
TCACTGCTGCCCGAGTTTTCGCGCATCGTTGCCAACAATCCGAGCCCAAACAAGGAGCGCGCCCGGGAGCAGATGTGCCAGATCATCGAGCGCATGCCGACCGCGAACCGGGACACTCTCGCCTTCCTGATGTTGCACTTTCAGCGAGTGGCTCAGTCGGCGGCCACCATGATGCCGGTGGACAATTTGTCACGCGTTTTCGGACCCACCATCTGCGGCTACTCGCGCCCTGATCTTGGGATGCAGGATACGTTCGCGGAAACGATTGTACAGTTCAGCATCGTGCAGACGATGCTCAGCATTGCCACTGACTACTGGAGCCAGTTCATCACATTGCAAACGGCATCGCATACCGATGTAGAGAACATACCGCCAGCGCCCAACACGCAGCGCAACGTCGGCCAGCAGCCACAGCAGTCGATGGTTGATAAGGCGCGATACCAGGAAACACCAATCTTGCGTCGGCCACGCAAAGATAGAAAGTATTACGCGACGCCACCGTACCGAACATCTAAGGAGAATTGAAGGAACGGCAGGGCGGCTTTCTTCCTCCTTGGTGATTTACGTTTCCTGTAGGATGAACATTCGAATTAAATTATAAAAATACAAATTTGCCACGGACTTAACTCCTATCATTTTGTAAGCTTAGGTCACTTAAAAGCATATTTCTTTAATATTGTTGTTTCCATTCTATTTTTTTCCTTAACAATAAACATAATTTTCAACTAACCCGATCCTTGAGGGCGTTGCGTTTTGTTTTGGTCCGTTCCACCGTACGCAGGATGTGGTTCCGCAGCGCAAGTATACCGACTCCTTGCTGCCAAGAATTATGATTAATTTCTTGATTAAATTCCATACTTCATGTGTATTGACCTTCCAGATCCCATTAGCGTGGGCCTTCATTCGGTGATGAATGTTTTTTCTCTTGCCTCATCGTTTCAATATCGTCGCTTTTTATGACGACAATGAACGCCGCTTGGAGAAGAAACATCAACCCAGTGAGCAAAATTGAGTGACCGACGCTCTTCTCACTATGGAAAATCAAGGTACCATCCGGTTACCATCGGGTTACCGACGGGTTACCATCGGGTTACCAATGTAATTTCTCCATTAGAACTCCCTTGTGAGATGGCCCAAAAACCCCGATGGCAGAAATTGGTAACCCGATTTTTTTCTCGAGCGTGCCCCTTGTCGTCTCCCTCTCTCATATGTGCCCTCTCCCTCTTTCTTTCTCTCGTATCCCCTGTCGGTTCCCGAAGTGAAAATGCTTCGTGTCGGTTTGGACATGCGCAGTGCCATTTATTTCTCGCTTTTGTGTGTTCGCTTTTTCGTTCACTCTACCGTTCGCCGTCCTGCTTCAGTGCATTGATGTAAACGCCGTGGTGTAAACGCCGTGGTGTAAACGCCTATGACGCCGTAAATGCCGGTGCCGCCGTAAATGCCGGTGCCGCCGTGTTAATTCCAGTCGATCGCTACTTAGTTTGACCAGCTTGAGGTAGAGATCTGAAACGAGCAGAGTGAAAACTTGTCAACATTATTTGAACACTACTGAACACTGTCCAATAAACTTACCTGTATTATTTCAATCAGGATCACACATGATGGAATGCACTTGAACTTGGTAGAAACTTGCAACTTGATCAACGCACCTACACACACTATACAAAATAGACAGAGTTCGACTTTGCCGCGACTCGAAAATTCGGTAAAGTCCCCGACGGAATGCTTTATGCGACTGCCGGTGTGCTTCGCGAG
>NW_026457430.1:0-1757 GCF_943734635.1 Anopheles cruzii | reverse complement strand
ACACACACACACACACACACACACACACACACACACACACACACACAAACACACTAATATTTGGCCCCAGGGAAAGCTAATTTGAGAATGTTACACGCGCATCGTAATTACAAACGGTACGATACGATCGCACTAAAAGGCTCGCCAGCATATGTAGTTAACATCTCGCCATCGATAACGTCGTCGTCGTTGTGGTTGGGAGACTATATGGGTGCGTTAATGGCACCGAACTAGGCTCGGAGAATGACAACCATCAAATTGCGACACATCCAGTGGCTTCACACAATATCCTCTTCCACTCATCAACGTCTTACACAACGTATGAACCCGACGTACGATGACCACCACTTCAAGATGTTACCACTGCGAGAAGCGGAGCCCAAACTCCTTGGCTAAGGATTGAGACCGTGTGAGTCTATCTCGGGCACTACGTGGCCATTTGGGGGAAGCTGGAAAACTGTTCCCCCGTTGGGTGGCATATACTTTCGGCCCGAAGAATAGGGCACTTGTCGCTCATAATCCCGCCAATAGCTAGGATCGTGCGACGCACTCCGGATATGGCGGCCATCGTCATCTGGGTCGGTTAATCGTACGTGAGTGTGATTCGTCCCACGGAGCATCGAAAGGCTGGCGCCTCAACGACACTCAAAGTGGAGGATTACCGTGTGCAAAATAAAAAGAAACGGATGCCAGCTTGCGGGTGAAGATGACACTATTCGCGTGCTACAATTTTATAGGCATTCAGAGTCATTATTTCACCGAAAAGTTTATATGCCGCAGTTATACAAGTTTGATAACCATTTAGCATATTCCGCCATTTTGGCAATAGCGAGTCTGTGATCCTGAACGGCGGGCCCCCTAATGTCGATGGGTAAATAGAGTTCGGTCGAACGGGTCCCGCGGGACTGGCACGACGCCATAAAGCTGTCGATGTCGAATGGCTGGTAGGATCTGAGCCGCTGGCCGATTACACGATACACGCATCTAACGCGGTTTGGCGAAATGAAGGGATGAAAACACTTTCACTCCTCACCTCAGCGTTAACAACGGTGCATTCGCAACAATCTGCGAGGGTGCCTGATATTGGAAGGTACCATTCGGTCGGTAATGATGATAGAAGTTGGAAGAACATTCTCTGTTCCATTTCAAGCCTCTTTCGAATGGGGTATGTGAATTGCATTAAATTATGCATCTCGTGGCTCGAAGCGGAGTTTCGATGACAGTCACGAAGGGCACGAAGTTCCACCCGTGGAGACGTCAAGTAGGCGTCGACAAAAAGCCCCAGAACGAATGTTAAATAATCATTTACCCGTCTGTGCTGCTCCGGTACTTCGGGCTGGCACGAACCACGGCACGAATGGTGCTATTTAAATTAAATTCCCCAAATTCCTGGAGCTAAAAACGCAAAATCCGGATGAAATTAAATGTCCGAGGGAACAATAAATTCGGCAATGTTATGCCCGGACGCCACAAATACCGCCCAAAACCACCAGCTTCGGCTCCTCTCTTAAAGCCAACGGCAGGTTTCTTAAAGGATTCACCATGGACTTTATTTCGACGCGCAGTGTTACGCGTGATTATGGGCCGGCGGGTTCGGTAAATCTGCCGCCGTCAGCAGGAAGCAAGCGCACAGTTTAATGATGGGAAAAGAAAAGTTCAACATAATAACATAATCTTCACGCACTGTCCGTGGCCGATGACATGCCGGTTTGGTGGTCACCGTGAAGCGTGAACCGACCTATCACAGCACATCGGCA
>NW_026457429.1:0-1757 GCF_943734635.1 Anopheles cruzii | reverse complement strand
TTTTTTGGTTAGGAAAGAATTTCCTAACATTCCAAAAAATTTGTGTCAGTTTACACGGAAAAGCGAAAAGCATTTGGATCCGGACGAAGTGATAACAGTGTTCGCGGTTTTAAGTGAGTGCAATGGAGGACCAATACCCCGAAGCAACACACAGAACGGCGCAGGAGGAAGCATCGTCACCACGGTGGTCGTCGGCGGGACGCGAAGAAGTCCGCACAGGATTAGCATCGCCAGACGACCTACATCCAACAGACGGGAGCCTCCAAGGGACATTGGTCACCGGACCGTCCACAGACCAAACGCTCTACACGCGCGCAGAGCGCGAGAGAAGGCTTCGCGAGCTTCGCGAAGCAGCCGTAGCATTGGGCGTCTCAATTGTGACGCCAAGAGAAGAGGAGGTGGAGCCGAGGACGACTCAGTATCCCGTGCAAGGGACACCTCGGGCATCGTTAAACACCAGACCCGGGCAGGACGATCGCGATTTCCGAGCGTGGGTGCGCGATATGGAACACTCCGCGGGTCAACGATTCGCAGGCGTCAACACCACAGGTCAAGTACCCTCCGGTTGGCGTCCCTACGCCAACGGTATGAGTGATAGGTATGGGTATGGCGGCCATGGCGCTGGCGGCCATCACTTTCCTGCACAAGCACACGCCACTCAGGATTGTGGACACCAGCACACGACACCGCTTGCACACGGCACTCAGAATTTCGGACAACAGCACACGGCCTTACGCACACACGCACAGGATTATGGCACATTTTACACTAGCGACGCCAACATTACACACGCGCAAGTTTTGGCACGTAAATCGGGAGCGCACGATTTACCTCCTTTCCGCGGCACCATCGATGATTGGCCAAATTTCATTGCGGCCTATGAGCGCACCACCAGAGCATGCGGGTTTTCAGAGGTTGAAAACTTGATGCGCCTCCAGAAAGCTCTTGCTGGAAAGGCGCGAGAAACGGTGGGGCACTTGCTCGCGTTTCCAAGTGGGTTGAAGGAAGCAATGGCGACGCTTACGGCGCGATTTGGGAGGCCTGACTTGATTGTGGAGTCTCTGATCCGAAAGATGAGACTACAGCCCTCACCAACGGTTGAACGGTTGGAGACACTAGTTGAGTTTGGCTATGCAGTCAGACGAGTGGTTGCGACGGTGGAAGCGTCGAACTTACCCAACTACTTATACGACGTGTCTCTGCTCCGTGAGCTGGAAAAAAAGCTGCCATCGACTGTCTGCATCGACTGGGCCCGCTACAAGAGAAAATTGAACCAGGTAACGGTGCGTGAATTTGGTCAATGGTGCGGAGAGCTTGCCGACGATTTGTGCAGCGTCGTGGATGTATCCGACAGCGAGGCACCAGGCGCACCGAAACAACGTCCGAATCATGAGGCACAGCGTCCTGGTCCGGGATCAAACCAGCGAAACTCACAGTTCTTCACGCCGCATCCGCGTATATCGCCACCAACACACCACGCAAGTGTGAACGTCCATGCTGCGGAGAAGGGCAAGGAGACGTTCAGAAAGTGTCCGATGTGCGAAGGAGAATGCGCGTCGCTGGGAACCTGCTCAAAGTTCACCGAGGCACCAGTGTCAGTGCGGCGAGCGGTGGTGAACCATCAGCAGCGATGTCGAATGTGCCTAGAAAGCCATCGTACAAGGTGTCCCTCGGCTACAAAATGCGGCGTTAACGGGTGCGATCTGCGACACCATCGTTTGCTGCACATAACGGATGAAACCGTGAGTACGACCCAA
>NW_026457428.1:0-1757 GCF_943734635.1 Anopheles cruzii | reverse complement strand
ACACACACACACACACACACACACACACACACACACACACACACACAAACACACTAATATTTGGCCCCAGGGAAAGCTAATTTGAGAATGTTACACGCGCATCGTAATTACAAACGGTACGATACGATCGCACTAAAAGGCTCGCCAGCATATGTAGTTAACATCTCGCCATCGATAACGTCGTCGTCGTTGTGGTTGGGAGACTATATGGGTGCGTTAATGGCACCGAACTAGGCTCGGAGAATGACAACCATCAAATTGCGACACATCCAGTGGCTTCACACAATATCCTCTTCCACTCATCAACGTCTTACACAACGTATGAACCCGACGTACGATGACCACCACTTCAAGATGTTACCACTGCGAGAAGCGGAGCCCAAACTCCTTGGCTAAGGATTGAGACCGTGTGAGTCTATCTCGGGCACTACGTGGCCATTTGGGGGAAGCTGGAAAACTGTTCCCCCGTTGGGTGGCATATACTTTCGGCCCGAAGAATAGGGCACTTGTCGCTCATAATCCCGCCAATAGCTAGGATCGTGCGACGCACTCCGGATATGGCGGCCATCGTCATCTGGGTCGGTTAATCGTACGTGAGTGTGATTCGTCCCACGGAGCATCGAAAGGCTGGCGCCTCAACGACACTCAAAGTGGAGGATTACCGTGTGCAAAATAAAAAGAAACGGATGCCAGCTTGCGGGTGAAGATGACACTATTCGCGTGCTACAATTTTATAGGCATTCAGAGTCATTATTTCACCGAAAAGTTTATATGCCGCAGTTATACAAGTTTGATAACCATTTAGCATATTCCGCCATTTTGGCAATAGCGAGTCTGTGATCCTGAACGGCGGGCCCCCTAATGTCGATGGGTAAATAGAGTTCGGTCGAACGGGTCCCGCGGGACTGGCACGACGCCATAAAGCTGTCGATGTCGAATGGCTGGTAGGATCTGAGCCGCTGGCCGATTACACGATACACGCATCTAACGCGGTTTGGCGAAATGAAGGGATGAAAACACTTTCACTCCTCACCTCAGCGTTAACAACGGTGCATTCGCAACAATCTGCGAGGGTGCCTGATATTGGAAGGTACCATTCGGTCGGTAATGATGATAGAAGTTGGAAGAACATTCTCTGTTCCATTTCAAGCCTCTTTCGAATGGGGTATGTGAATTGCATTAAATTATGCATCTCGTGGCTCGAAGCGGAGTTTCGATGACAGTCACGAAGGGCACGAAGTTCCACCCGTGGAGACGTCAAGTAGGCGTCGACAAAAAGCCCCAGAACGAATGTTAAATAATCATTTACCCGTCTGTGCTGCTCCGGTACTTCGGGCTGGCACGAACCACGGCACGAATGGTGCTATTTAAATTAAATTCCCCAAATTCCTGGAGCTAAAAACGCAAAATCCGGATGAAATTAAATGTCCGAGGGAACAATAAATTCGGCAATGTTATGCCCGGACGCCACAAATACCGCCCAAAACCACCAGCTTCGGCTCCTCTCTTAAAGCCAACGGCAGGTTTCTTAAAGGATTCACCATGGACTTTATTTCGACGCGCAGTGTTACGCGTGATTATGGGCCGGCGGGTTCGGTAAATCTGCCGCCGTCAGCAGGAAGCAAGCGCACAGTTTAATGATGGGAAAAGAAAAGTTCAACATAATAACATAATCTTCACGCACTGTCCGTGGCCGATGACATGCCGGTTTGGTGGTCACCGTGAAGCGTGAACCGACCTATCACAGCACATCGGCA
>NW_026457427.1:0-1757 GCF_943734635.1 Anopheles cruzii | reverse complement strand
TTTTTTGGTTAGGAAAGAATTTCCTAACATTCCAAAAAATTTGTGTCAGTTTACACGGAAAAGCGAAAAGCATTTGGATCCGGACGAAGTGATAACAGTGTTCGCGGTTTTAAGTGAGTGCAATGGAGGACCAATACCCCGAAGCAACACACAGAACGGCGCAGGAGGAAGCATCGTCACCACGGTGGTCGTCGGCGGGACGCGAAGAAGTCCGCACAGGATTAGCATCGCCAGACGACCTACATCCAACAGACGGGAGCCTCCAAGGGACATTGGTCACCGGACCGTCCACAGACCAAACGCTCTACACGCGCGCAGAGCGCGAGAGAAGGCTTCGCGAGCTTCGCGAAGCAGCCGTAGCATTGGGCGTCTCAATTGTGACGCCAAGAGAAGAGGAGGTGGAGCCGAGGACGACTCAGTATCCCGTGCAAGGGACACCTCGGGCATCGTTAAACACCAGACCCGGGCAGGACGATCGCGATTTCCGAGCGTGGGTGCGCGATATGGAACACTCCGCGGGTCAACGATTCGCAGGCGTCAACACCACAGGTCAAGTACCCTCCGGTTGGCGTCCCTACGCCAACGGTATGAGTGATAGGTATGGGTATGGCGGCCATGGCGCTGGCGGCCATCACTTTCCTGCACAAGCACACGCCACTCAGGATTGTGGACACCAGCACACGACACCGCTTGCACACGGCACTCAGAATTTCGGACAACAGCACACGGCCTTACGCACACACGCACAGGATTATGGCACATTTTACACTAGCGACGCCAACATTACACACGCGCAAGTTTTGGCACGTAAATCGGGAGCGCACGATTTACCTCCTTTCCGCGGCACCATCGATGATTGGCCAAATTTCATTGCGGCCTATGAGCGCACCACCAGAGCATGCGGGTTTTCAGAGGTTGAAAACTTGATGCGCCTCCAGAAAGCTCTTGCTGGAAAGGCGCGAGAAACGGTGGGGCACTTGCTCGCGTTTCCAAGTGGGTTGAAGGAAGCAATGGCGACGCTTACGGCGCGATTTGGGAGGCCTGACTTGATTGTGGAGTCTCTGATCCGAAAGATGAGACTACAGCCCTCACCAACGGTTGAACGGTTGGAGACACTAGTTGAGTTTGGCTATGCAGTCAGACGAGTGGTTGCGACGGTGGAAGCGTCGAACTTACCCAACTACTTATACGACGTGTCTCTGCTCCGTGAGCTGGAAAAAAAGCTGCCATCGACTGTCTGCATCGACTGGGCCCGCTACAAGAGAAAATTGAACCAGGTAACGGTGCGTGAATTTGGTCAATGGTGCGGAGAGCTTGCCGACGATTTGTGCAGCGTCGTGGATGTATCCGACAGCGAGGCACCAGGCGCACCGAAACAACGTCCGAATCATGAGGCACAGCGTCCTGGTCCGGGATCAAACCAGCGAAACTCACAGTTCTTCACGCCGCATCCGCGTATATCGCCACCAACACACCACGCAAGTGTGAACGTCCATGCTGCGGAGAAGGGCAAGGAGACGTTCAGAAAGTGTCCGATGTGCGAAGGAGAATGCGCGTCGCTGGGAACCTGCTCAAAGTTCACCGAGGCACCAGTGTCAGTGCGGCGAGCGGTGGTGAACCATCAGCAGCGATGTCGAATGTGCCTAGAAAGCCATCGTACAAGGTGTCCCTCGGCTACAAAATGCGGCGTTAACGGCTGCGATCTGCGACACCATCGTTTGCTGCACATAACGGATGAAACCGTGAGTACGACCCAA
>NW_026457426.1:0-1758 GCF_943734635.1 Anopheles cruzii | reverse complement strand
TCTCTTATCTGTTGTGATTCATGTTGTTATCGCTCTAACGTGGTTCCTGACGTTTATCGTGACGATGATTATCTTCTTATGTACCTGATGTTGGTGATCGCTGATATTATGCTGGATGCCTGATGCATGTTGGTACCTGATGGAGATGTGTGGTGTACCCGTGCGTTGACTCAGAGGACTGGACGCTTGCTGTATTGCCGTTATCAGCAAGTGTTCGTCATCGTCGCTATTGGTTTCGTTCTAAATGTTGCAGCAAGCGTTATCTTGGAGAACTTGCCATAACTTGCAGCCTTTAAATAGAAAGAGCTCAACGGGTTTGGGAGTTTGGGAGTTTTATGGTCGCCAGTAAACTGATGGTGTTTACATATCGTAGATTTCGAAGTGTATTAGCTGTGCGAAAGGAAACACTATGTTTCCAAATTAAATTTTAAAGTACCAGTATCAAACCACGCTTCGAGGTTCGTTCCGGGTTTCTGCCTTTGATTCCTCATCGAGACGATTTACGCTATTTGTCGGGAACAATGGATTGCACAACAGCAACCGCACCATAAATTGACAAATGACCATCTTTTCATAAATTCGCTCATCGAACCGTGCGGAGCTAATGTGCGTGTTCCGGTCACGGCACGAGCCCGGGACCGTGGTCCGCTTTTCGGCCCGGGCGCAATTGAGATTCTTAATAAAGATTCATTACTTTGATAATCAATATTTATATTTAATGGTCAGTTTCGAATTAATGGCATCTAATTAATTATGGGGCACCCAGTGACGCGGTCGGCTCGGTTCCGGTGGGTCGGCCCGTTTCGCGCGTCTCCCGGTGCCCTTGCTCCGTTGCCAGGCCCGGGGGGGTGTCTGCAAGGTGCCAGTCGTCGGTGGTCGGTGTCTAGTTGGTGTGCGTAGTTGTTGGTGTGACCACCCGGGCACCCGGGTTGGCCGGCCCGACGGGTTGCAGACAATGCAGTTTTCCGGTCCGTCGAAGAAGCATCGTTTTGGTGCAAATTGTCTTGCTCGACTGGGCTCGGAGTGTAATAATTTGTAAAATTCGTAAGCCATTTCACGGTTTGATGGTCCGGCAACAATATTGTTGCCGGTGTGATTAGCTGTGATCTTCCAATCTGTGAGTATCCCTTCGGATGAGCGGTCTTATGGTGGTTATATTAATAATGTTAACGCAAAACGATAATTCTTTTTTAATAATCAGTAATTCAGAACACTCAGTGAATGCCGTCGGTTCAACAATGGCATACACAATCCTGCGCATTATTGGAATAAGCTTCCTAGGTTTGAGTTGCCTTGAATAGTTGCATTAATAGTCAGTTCAGTAATTCAATGAAACCCAAACATATGAACGGCTTATCAAAACCATAAATTTAATCTCATTTTTGCATTGGAATTGTACCAGAAACCTACAGCTGCGTGCTTTCGAGCAAATCGTGCCGGCCGTTAAATGTTACATTTATCGCATCGTGGCACCAACATTCGATCACCTTTTGCAACCTGTGGTGCTTGGCTTCGGCTGCTTCTCAAAATTCCCCAAAAAAAGAAGGCCAAAAACCAATAGATAAACCCTTTCCAAAAATAAACAAACATCCACTCGACATAACTTGAGCAAAAGTCAAACCCACCTTGCGGGGTTGCCTTCGGGTATTGCCAAGATTCCGTCCTTTCTGGCGCCCCAGACTGATGCTGTGCTCCAGACAGTCCTCGGGCGACGGGTTTTTCTTTTCCAGCCATCCATTCGCGCCATCTCGCCTACGG
>NW_026457425.1:0-1758 GCF_943734635.1 Anopheles cruzii | reverse complement strand
TTTTTTGTGTGTTAAAAAAGTTCGTTTCTCAACGCACACACCTAGTAAACGTTCATTTATCAAGCGACCCTCCCGCGAACCTTTACACCTTCGGCCACCGTGCGCCACAAGTATGGCCAATGTCATCCCGATGCTAATGCGCTGTGCGAAAATCCTCGCCACTCTAGAAATCGGCACACAACACAGACCACAAAGTTGCGAGGCAAGTTGTCTTTCGAGCAGACCCACACACATACACACACACACCCGGTACAGCTTTCGACCACTTTCTTGGGACCAAATGGCCAAGTCGGGCACCCGGGTCTTCCCGAACAACATAGCACACATTCACAGCGTAGCATCCTCAAGAGACTGAGAGAGAGAGATTGCGGCGGGGACAGTACCACATTAATGCGAAGACGATAGCACACGAAGAAAAAGTGTTTGGCGAAATTTATTACGGTCAAGAAGTCACATTTATCATACGCCACGGCCCTCGATAGACTGGGCGGCACTCGGGCCTCTTGTGAAGCCCAACTTTCTTTCCCCCAACCTGGGAAGGACATGTGGGACCCCGGTCGATGGTATCGTTAGCTTGTCCAGTGATTATGGGTTAGTTTGCTGCGACCGGGTCCGGGTCGGGGCCCGATAAAGTCTTCGCCGGATACTTTAGGACCCTGTGGCTGGACCAAGGCAATGAGCGTGAACTTTTTTTTTTTGGGTGTTCCTTGGCGGCCCAAAGGTATATGAGTTTTGTAGGGGAAGGAAAACCAACTCCAACTCATCGGTCAGCTCTCGAGTGCTTGATGTGTGTCCGGAAGTTTCGGTTGCAGGCTCGGGAGTTGTTATTGACCCAGAGCCGCAGTGTTATTGGTATCAATGGAGCGATCCTGAAGGTTGCACTTACTAAGCTAATTAAACCGTTTGAATGGCGACAAACGAATGGCTATCGATTGGTTTTTGCCCTCGAAGTGGTACGATTAGCCAGGTGTTAAATGGTCAACATTTTAATAATCGTCCCATACCGCTTTATTAGCCCACCGTAAACAGTGTTCGCCCGGTGCTGGTCGCGCCGTCCGTCACTCGGTTACGCTACAATTTGCATTATTGAACCCTGTAACGGCCGTTGCTTCCGGTGACTGATTTAATTATTTGCATTATTTTTTAATCTTCACTTCCGCAACGAAAGCGAACGGTCACAGTCTCGATCGCAAACAAACCGCAAAAAAAAATTGTGATTGTAAAACTCACGATCGTCGGTGGCCACGCGTCGAGGATTTAATTAATTTAATAAACCTCCCGTTTTTTTACTCACCTCCGGCATACATATTTGTGCGGGTAAACACTTGTGTCCTCCCGCAGTTGCAATTGTTAATACTGGCCCGACTGATGGGTGGAAAATTGGTTCCACTTGCAGTATTTTCCTTCCACTTTTCCGATTCCATTCCGATGGAATAAATTGCATCGCGTACGCCGCCGTGTAACGAGGTAACGATGGATTCCATCAACGCAACGAGCACGGCCGGAAGTTAGTGTTTACCAATCGGCGCATGATTCGAAATGGGGCGAGTTGCCTCTTTTGCCCCCCCCCCGGTACACAACGAGGCAGCGATTTTTGCGGTCCACCAGACCAAGCGAGCCGATTATTGGAATTTAAAACCGGTGGCCACTTGTAATTACCTCGCCGTCGTGATTTCGTCGGGTTGCAGTCGCCGCGCTTGAATGAAAATAAGCTCAACAAGCAAACACGGTTGTGTTCAACAACAATGCCCGTCTGGT
>NW_026457424.1:0-1758 GCF_943734635.1 Anopheles cruzii | reverse complement strand
TCTCTTATCTGTTGTGATTCATGTTGTTATCGCTCTAACGTGGTTCCTGACGTTTATCGTGACGATGATTATCTTCTTATGTACCTGATGTTGGTGATCGCTGATATTATGCTGGATGCCTGATGCATGTTGGTACCTGATGGAGATGTGTGGTGTACCCGTGCGTTGACTCAGAGGACTGGACGCTTGCTGTATTGCCGTTATCAGCAAGTGTTCGTCATCGTCGCTATTGGTTTCGTTCTAAATGTTGCAGCAAGCGTTATCTTGGAGAACTTGCCATAACTTGCAGCCTTTAAATAGAAAGAGCTCAACGGGTTTGGGAGTTTGGGAGTTTTATGGTCGCCAGTAAACTGATGGTGTTTACATATCGTAGATTTCGAAGTGTATTAGCTGTGCGAAAGGAAACACTATGTTTCCAAATTAAATTTTAAAGTACCAGTATCAAACCACGCTTCGAGGTTCGTTCCGGGTTTCTGCCTTTGATTCCTCATCGAGACGATTTACGCTATTTGTCGGGAACAATGGATTGCACAACAGCAACCGCACCATAAATTGACAAATGACCATCTTTTCATAAATTCGCTCATCGAACCGTGCGGAGCTAATGTGCGTGTTCCGGTCACGGCACGAGCCCGGGACCGTGGTCCGCTTTTCGGCCCGGGCGCAATTGAGATTCTTAATAAAGATTCATTACTTTGATAATCAATATTTATATTTAATGGTCAGTTTCGAATTAATGGCATCTAATTAATTATGGGGCACCCAGTGACGCGGTCGGCTCGGTTCCGGTGGGTCGGCCCGTTTCGCGCGTCTCCCGGTGCCCTTGCTCCGTTGCCAGGCCCGGGGGGGTGTCTGCAAGGTGCCAGTCGTCGGTGGTCGGTGTCTAGTTGGTGTGCGTAGTTGTTGGTGTGACCACCCGGGCACCCGGGTTGGCCGGCCCGACGGGTTGCAGACAATGCAGTTTTCCGGTCCGTCGAAGAAGCATCGTTTTGGTGCAAATTGTCTTGCTCGACTGGGCTCGGAGTGTAATAATTTGTAAAATTCGTAAGCCATTTCACGGTTTGATGGTCCGGCAACAATATTGTTGCCGGTGTGATTAGCTGTGATCTTCCAATCTGTGAGTATCCCTTCGGATGAGCGGTCTTATGGTGGTTATATTAATAATGTTAACGCAAAACGATAATTCTTTTTTAATAATCAGTAATTCAGAACACTCAGTGAATGCCGTCGGTTCAACAATGGCATACACAATCCTGCGCATTATTGGAATAAGCTTCCTAGGTTTGAGTTGCCTTGAATAGTTGCATTAATAGTCAGTTCAGTAATTCAATGAAACCCAAACATATGAACGGCTTATCAAAACCATAAATTTAATCTCATTTTTGCATTGGAATTGTACCAGAAACCTACAGCTGCGTGCTTTCGAGCAAATCGTGCCGGCCGTTAAATGTTACATTTATCGCATCGTGGCACCAACATTCGATCACCTTTTGCAACCTGTGGTGCTTGGCTTCGGCTGCTTCTCAAAATTCCCCAAAAAAAGAAGGCCAAAAACCAATAGATAAACCCTTTCCAAAAATAAACAAACATCCACTCGACATAACTTGAGCAAAAGTCAAACCCACCTTGCGGGGTTGCCTTCGGGTATTGCCAAGATTCCGTCCTTTCTGGCGCCCCAGACTGATGCTGTGCTCCAGACAGTCCTCGGGCGACGGGTTTTTCTTTTCCAGCCATCCATTCGCGCCATCTCGCCTACGG
>NW_026457423.1:0-1759 GCF_943734635.1 Anopheles cruzii | reverse complement strand
GTGCGTTTCGATCAGCGTTTCACATCGAAAGAAACATAACTTGCATCGAATTTGCCCCACAACCTACCGAACAGCTTTTCGACACATTGAAATAAAGGTTGATTTATTAACCTGCAGACTCCTTTAAATAGCATTGAATACGGTTCCAAAGCTCCAGCCAACCCACTGAAGCTTGGTATGCTCACGACTGTGTAATTGACCAATCAACAAAAGACCACCGTTTCGATACCACGACCACCTCGGGGAACAATTAATGAGCAAATTTTACTTCACCTAACCCAACGGAGGCACCCGTTTTTGGCACTCGGACCGGCAACGAACCCGCCGTTGTTCTGTGCCCGGTACTACTGTCCATCGCTCTGCAAATGGGGCTTTCCGATAAATAAAACGATTGCAATCAAACGTTCCGAACCGCACGCCACACGCCCAATAACGTAATTGGCCCTGTGACCGGCTTGGCTCCAGCAGGCTCACGTGCGCGCACACATCGGGTGCCACGGGATGCCCTCGAAACCACGGAATGGCCGTTTCCCGTCGTAACGGGGGCTCGTAAAACCATTAGGTAATTTTAATAAAATAAGAACCGACTTCCCTTTTACGCACTCGGTTCGTGCGGACTTCGGAAGGAACTCTGCCGCACGATGGATGATCGATGGACGTGCCGAGAAGCAGGTGGTGACGATGGTGTAAGCACGCACAGCGAGGGCTTCTGTTGCTGCTCGTAAGAAGACACACTCGACCACCTCCTTCCCGTTGGAAAATATCAAATTTCCGAAATTGATTCCTGCGTCGGTCGGTCGACCACACGGAACGACTTTTAGTTACGTGGAGCGGGTTCCTCTCGGGTTCACTTACCTGATTATGGGCCCGAGACGGCGTCTCGATCCTTCGTTTGCCGCTGACCTTTTCGCGAAGCAGGCTGCACTTGTTGGGGCTTATATTGGGTGCGATGCTGGCCAATTGATCGGAAACCCGAGTATAGCCGCAGCTGTTGCCGGTAGGGGTTGCTATCAACACGTCTTACGGTAGTTACATTGTGCTGTGGTAAGGGTCCAGAGTTTACACTACTCAAACAATAATTTGGCTCGTCTGAAGCAACAGGAAAACATACCAAACTGTGGAAAGGTGTATTGGCGTGTTGCATAATTTCAGGCGCCCGAAGTTGCTTCATAGCTGTGATTCATCGACAATGTAATTCGCCTGAAGGTAGGCAATCGCAGGGCGGAAAGAAGACGGATAGGGTGATAGCCCCCCATCAGCCTGCTGTTTTCCTGTGACGAGTTCGAACGAGTTTTGAAGACTATTTCTTCAAAGGAAGCCATTCGTTTGGCACACCGCCTCATCCCGATTGACTGACCTTTTTAAACTCTTTCTCTCACGGTCTCTCTCTCTTTCTCTCTTTCTGTCTGTTTCTTTGTTGCAGGTGTTTGGAAATGCGGTTAGGGGGCGCCCCCGGTGGCGGAGACCCCCTAGCAATGGGTGCCGGGAACGACTACGCCGAGCTGTGCGATCTGGGCCCGTCCCGGTGGAGCTCCCGGAGCGGCTACCAGCAAGTGGCCGCCTCGCCGCCAATCAACTCAATCTACCACCACGCGCCGTCGGCCGGTGGTGTGGTCGGCGGCGTCGGCGGTGGCCTCGGCGGCGGCGGCGTCGGCTCGACGCTCGGAGTAGGTGGGCCAGGCAGCAGCGGGCTAAGCGGTGGTGGCCTGGGTGGCGGGCCCGGCGGTGTCAGTGGTGTTGGTGGGGGTGTCCACGGCCA
>NW_026457422.1:0-1759 GCF_943734635.1 Anopheles cruzii | reverse complement strand
TAATAAAGGACTTCAAGATACGGAACGGTCGCGGTGTTTGACTATTATTACCAACACTCAAAATTATATCCGAGAGTGTTCACAACACTGCAAAATTATTGTGATATTGACATTGCAATAACACTGCAAAATTGTTTCCGAGAGTGTTAGTAACACTCAAAGGTGAAACAAATCAAACCCCGGCAAGGGGAAACCAACAAAATCCCGGTAAGGGAAAACCATAGTGCGTTCGTCGTGCGTGAAAGTGAGTGAGCGAGCTCAACGCGGTGCAGCATCCAGTGGCAGGATGACGCCAACGCAAACCAGCACGGGAGCGATGGCGACGCGATGCGTCCCCGGCTACCGGGAAGCAATGGCCCCTACGACAGGGTCAGCGGCCGCGAGAGCGGCGCGCGCCGAAACGTTGACGCGCACGATGACGATGATGATGGAGATGGAGGACGAGATGAGAAAAGAGTTATCAGAAATGAAGAAGCGCGTCTTCGAAGAAAAGATGCGCGTAATTAGGACGAGTGAGTGGGTGGCCGAAGCAAGCCGATCGCACCGTAGGCACGATCGAGCGGAGCAGCGTAGCGACAGATACACCGACGCAAAAAGTTATCAGGACAAATGTGGCGGACGGTACCGAACCGACTACAGCGTGCGAAGGGAAGCACCACGAGTGAGCCAGCTGAGTGCGTACGATAAATGGGAAGAAGAGAGGCAGCTCCTCAAATACTACCTCGAACCTAAGTACGATATAATCGCAGCAATGGATGAGCGGAAAGGACGCCAAACGGGCAATGTGAAGCCGATCGCAGGTCCAAGCCGTCGGCAGTCTGCGACCGTTACGCAACGCCGTGCCAGTGACCCCTACGCCGTGCAAGTGGACGACATTCGCCCAACGGCGGTCGCCAGCCGAACGGTGGCAATTTTACCTCCGTCCAAAATGGCCAACAGGAATCGCTTCACGACCACAAGTAAGCCCTCCACGCACAGCCAAACAGGCCTCGTCGAGTGTGCAGCAACGGTACCCGGAGCAGTGTACGGAATGCGAGCACCAACGAGACCTTCAAAACCGATCGGAATTGATCGTAGTGGTACGGTTCGGGACAGTTTCGTGCGTGTGATAGAAGGACCGCTACCTGCGTTGGAAGAGAAGAACACTGTCGCGCTAAGGGACGAGAGTGCAACGACCACCAAGCGATGCGAGGTGAATGGATGTGTTAGTGTCCTGCCGCCAACGAAGCCATTCGGCCGCAAGAGTGGCGGCATCACAGTGTTTAATGGAGACGACAAACCAACGACGCTCGGTGTGTCGGCGAAGAATAGCAGCCTAAATACGAGCCGCACGAGACTCAACGGCAGGTTACGGGGAAAGGAGGCAAGGAAGCCAGACTTGTCAGAGGAGCAATCAGCCGATCGTGCCGCGGCTGCAGTCGATATGGGAAAATCAGTCGCAGCAGCACCAGTAGCAGCAGTTGCCATGGAAGTGGATGACGCGGAGCACAGGACGTCGCAAGCCGACCAGATGAAACAGCTCGACGTGAAGGTGCTGAACAACGCGGCCCACAAGCAACGGCATGCGGAGAACGGTGCTGCCGAGCAGGAACCACCACCGGTTGACACCATCGAAGTGGATCGTTTGATCGTCGATCGTATCGGTGATGTGCCTTACGGGAATGGGCATGCCGCCGAAAGTGTGCTGCTGACCGATGACAACCCGACGCGCAGTAAGGAGCTTTCGGTGACGGCCAGACCCATGGTTGTCGGAGGCCAC
>NW_026457421.1:0-1759 GCF_943734635.1 Anopheles cruzii | reverse complement strand
TAATAAAGGACTTCAAGATACGGAACGGTCGCGGTGTTTGACTATTATTACCAACACTCAAAATTATATCCGAGAGTGTTCACAACACTGCAAAATTATTGTGATATTGACATTGCAATAACACTGCAAAATTGTTTCCGAGAGTGTTAGTAACACTCAAAGGTGAAACAAATCAAACCCCGGCAAGGGGAAACCAACAAAATCCCGGTAAGGGAAAACCATAGTGCGTTCGTCGTGCGTGAAAGTGAGTGAGCGAGCTCAACGCGGTGCAGCATCCAGTGGCAGGATGACGCCAACGCAAACCAGCACGGGAGCGATGGCGACGCGATGCGTCCCCGGCTACCGGGAAGCAATGGCCCCTACGACAGGGTCAGCGGCCGCGAGAGCGGCGCGCGCCGAAACGTTGACGCGCACGATGACGATGATGATGGAGATGGAGGACGAGATGAGAAAAGAGTTATCAGAAATGAAGAAGCGCGTCTTCGAAGAAAAGATGCGCGTAATTAGGACGAGTGAGTGGGTGGCCGAAGCAAGCCGATCGCACCGTAGGCACGATCGAGCGGAGCAGCGTAGCGACAGATACACCGACGCAAAAAGTTATCAGGACAAATGTGGCGGACGGTACCGAACCGACTACAGCGTGCGAAGGGAAGCACCACGAGTGAGCCAGCTGAGTGCGTACGATAAATGGGAAGAAGAGAGGCAGCTCCTCAAATACTACCTCGAACCTAAGTACGATATAATCGCAGCAATGGATGAGCGGAAAGGACGCCAAACGGGCAATGTGAAGCCGATCGCAGGTCCAAGCCGTCGGCAGTCTGCGACCGTTACGCAACGCCGTGCCAGTGACCCCTACGCCGTGCAAGTGGACGACATTCGCCCAACGGCGGTCGCCAGCCGAACGGTGGCAATTTTACCTCCGTCCAAAATGGCCAACAGGAATCGCTTCACGACCACAAGTAAGCCCTCCACGCACAGCCAAACAGGCCTCGTCGAGTGTGCAGCAACGGTACCCGGAGCAGTGTACGGAATGCGAGCACCAACGAGACCTTCAAAACCGATCGGAATTGATCGTAGTGGTACGGTTCGGGACAGTTTCGTGCGTGTGATAGAAGGACCGCTACCTGCGTTGGAAGAGAAGAACACTGTCGCGCTAAGGGACGAGAGTGCAACGACCACCAAGCGATGCGAGGTGAATGGATGTGTTAGTGTCCTGCCGCCAACGAAGCCATTCGGCCGCAAGAGTGGCGGCATCACAGTGTTTAATGGAGACGACAAACCAACGACGCTCGGTGTGTCGGCGAAGAATAGCAGCCTAAATACGAGCCGCACGAGACTCAACGGCAGGTTACGGGGAAAGGAGGCAAGGAAGCCAGACTTGTCAGAGGAGCAATCAGCCGATCGTGCCGCGGCTGCAGTCGATATGGGAAAATCAGTCGCAGCAGCACCAGTAGCAGCAGTTGCCATGGAAGTGGATGACGCGGAGCACAGGACGTCGCAAGCCGACCAGATGAAACAGCTCGACGTGAAGGTGCTGAACAACGCGGCCCACAAGCAACGGCATGCGGAGAACGGTGCTGCCGAGCAGGAACCACCACCGGTTGACACCATCGAAGTGGATCGTTTGATCGTCGATCGTATCGGTGATGTGCCTTACGGGAATGGGCATGCCGCCGAAAGTGTGCTGCTGACCGATGACAACCCGACGCGCAGTAAGGAGCTTTCGGTGACGGCCAGACCCATGGTTGTCGGAGGCCAC
>NW_026457420.1:0-1759 GCF_943734635.1 Anopheles cruzii | reverse complement strand
TAATAAAGGACTTCAAGATACGGAACGGTCGCGGTGTTTGACTATTATTACCAACACTCAAAATTATATCCGAGAGTGTTCACAACACTGCAAAATTATTGTGATATTGACATTGCAATAACACTGCAAAATTGTTTCCGAGAGTGTTAGTAACACTCAAAGGTGAAACAAATCAAACCCCGGCAAGGGGAAACCAACAAAATCCCGGTAAGGGAAAACCATAGTGCGTTCGTCGTGCGTGAAAGTGAGTGAGCGAGCTCAACGCGGTGCAGCATCCAGTGGCAGGATGACGCCAACGCAAACCAGCACGGGAGCGATGGCGACGCGATGCGTCCCCGGCTACCGGGAAGCAATGGCCCCTACGACAGGGTCAGCGGCCGCGAGAGCGGCGCGCGCCGAAACGTTGACGCGCACGATGACGATGATGATGGAGATGGAGGACGAGATGAGAAAAGAGTTATCAGAAATGAAGAAGCGCGTCTTCGAAGAAAAGATGCGCGTAATTAGGACGAGTGAGTGGGTGGCCGAAGCAAGCCGATCGCACCGTAGGCACGATCGAGCGGAGCAGCGTAGCGACAGATACACCGACGCAAAAAGTTATCAGGACAAATGTGGCGGACGGTACCGAACCGACTACAGCGTGCGAAGGGAAGCACCACGAGTGAGCCAGCTGAGTGCGTACGATAAATGGGAAGAAGAGAGGCAGCTCCTCAAATACTACCTCGAACCTAAGTACGATATAATCGCAGCAATGGATGAGCGGAAAGGACGCCAAACGGGCAATGTGAAGCCGATCGCAGGTCCAAGCCGTCGGCAGTCTGCGACCGTTACGCAACGCCGTGCCAGTGACCCCTACGCCGTGCAAGTGGACGACATTCGCCCAACGGCGGTCGCCAGCCGAACGGTGGCAATTTTACCTCCGTCCAAAATGGCCAACAGGAATCGCTTCACGACCACAAGTAAGCCCTCCACGCACAGCCAAACAGGCCTCGTCGAGTGTGCAGCAACGGTACCCGGAGCAGTGTACGGAATGCGAGCACCAACGAGACCTTCAAAACCGATCGGAATTGATCGTAGTGGTACGGTTCGGGACAGTTTCGTGCGTGTGATAGAAGGACCGCTACCTGCGTTGGAAGAGAAGAACACTGTCGCGCTAAGGGACGAGAGTGCAACGACCACCAAGCGATGCGAGGTGAATGGATGTGTTAGTGTCCTGCCGCCAACGAAGCCATTCGGCCGCAAGAGTGGCGGCATCACAGTGTTTAATGGAGACGACAAACCAACGACGCTCGGTGTGTCGGCGAAGAATAGCAGCCTAAATACGAGCCGCACGAGACTCAACGGCAGGTTACGGGGAAAGGAGGCAAGGAAGCCAGACTTGTCAGAGGAGCAATCAGCCGATCGTGCCGCGGCTGCAGTCGATATGGGAAAATCAGTCGCAGCAGCACCAGTAGCAGCAGTTGCCATGGAAGTGGATGACGCGGAGCACAGGACGTCGCAAGCCGACCAGATGAAACAGCTCGACGTGAAGGTGCTGAACAACGCGGCCCACAAGCAACGGCATGCGGAGAACGGTGCTGCCGAGCAGGAACCACCACCGGTTGACACCATCGAAGTGGATCGTTTGATCGTCGATCGTATCGGTGATGTGCCTTACGGGAATGGGCATGCCGCCGAAAGTGTGCTGCTGACCGATGACAACCCGACGCGCAGTAAGGAGCTTTCGGTGACGGCCAGACCCATGGTTGTCGGAGGCCAC
>NW_026457419.1:0-1759 GCF_943734635.1 Anopheles cruzii | reverse complement strand
GAATTACCTATTTTATTGACCAGGCCAAATCAGACCGCTGTCAAAATAAGTGGTAACACACCTGTCACTTTTGACATAAGTATCACCAACATAGCAAAAAAATGACATAAACTAGTATATCTAAGTACAGTATTAGTTTGGTGATCATTGGTTTAGTAATGGCTTGAGTACAGTTCAAATTGTATCAGCTTCACACAATTACCTATTTCATTGACCAGCTGTGTATGTACATATAATACTTTGAGGCAAACAATAAATCACTCCACAAAAGTGTTACTGAAATTATAGAGCAGCACTGGAATGATTGTGTGGCTCTTGATGCAGATGACGTTGATAAATAAATTCAACTTTGACCAAAAAATATGCTAATAATACACAAATCACCATCAGCATGTTCGCCGACGGCTCCAGCACACGCAGAAATCTTATCAAATTTCTCAAACGAAGCAATATACACGCGAACTGTTAATTATTGTTAATATCGAAAACGAGTTTAGCCTCAATCAGTTCAAAAGCTCAATCATTTTCGCTCAAACGTGCTTCCCTTTTGTTCAAATCTTTCACAAATCTGTTGTTGATCCGTAAGATCTAGCTGTAAAACTGTTCAAGTTCAAATAGAAATAGTTGCAACCGTACCGGTTGAATTCAAATTATATCCGTTGGTATTATACCACTTATACCAGCGCTAGCGTACGCTGTTGTGTGCAACAGTGATGCGTCTTGCGTGAAATGCGCGTAGGAAACTTCTTGCAGCGAAGCATTTGAAAATGTTAAGTAAAGTTTTTCATATTGTTTTCAAATTCCACAATAAGTGAAAAACTGTTCATAAATGGTCATGGTAAACACTGGGAAACTGCACCGAAAACCACAAAAGAACCCTGAATAATGCAGTGAATGACGCACGGAAATGCGTCATTCCGAAGGAGACGTTTAGAAATCAGCTCAAAATAAATAAAACTCTTACAGCATCTCGCCGAATGGCTTTACGACTCTTTTCCACTTGTTAATTTATTGCTTTCGTTTGGAGTCTGTCGATGATTAGGAATGAAAGGCCACAACATTACACCATCTTACGCCAGAGCGTTGTGCTAAGCCATGTGCTGCTTACACTTATGACTGGAAGCAGAAATCATAAATCCTAGCGGCTTCGGGTACTTGGCGACGCAGTCGTAAAAATCTTACCAATCGAACTCTAGTTATTTTGACAACCATGGACCTTCATCCTGTTTAAACTGTGACGACCGTTCGTGAGAACAAGTGGACGTTAATTATTTTGACGACCATAAACCTTCATCCCGTTTTAAGCTCAATGCACCCCAACATGGCCAGGAAACCCACTTCATTTAACAACTTCAAAAAGAGAAATGCATCTGTATGATTCCTCTCGATTAAGCTATATTACTTAAGTTGGTTTTAAATTCAAACAGAAAAAAATGGTACAAATCTAAGGCAATCTAGGAAAATATAATAAAATTAATTTCTCAGTTATTTCTACAAAAATACAAGGAAGAAGTGTCTAGTTTGGAGCTATTGTGCAAAAACAAAAGAATATTATTAAAAATATTTTAAATTTTATTATCTTCTTGAACCTTTTCGAACCTCCATTGAATCGAAAAGTGCCGTGTGTTGCCTAAAAGGCTGGAAAGTCGCGAAGACGGAAACATATTTCTGGATGTCTAAACAGGATGAGCAGAATAAACGCAGAACACGGGTCTTAAATGTTTAAATATTCTCATAATATATTTGTCACTGTCTATAA
>NW_026457418.1:0-1759 GCF_943734635.1 Anopheles cruzii | reverse complement strand
AAGGCGCATCGTTTGCGTATTTAACCGGTCATTCCTTGGGATTTTTTCTATTGCTAGTTGGTTTCCGCCTATTTTTGCCACAGCACAACACAGCAAGTTTTTCCCTTTGGTAAGCTTCGCCAATTAAGCTTGAATCAACGCATGGTCGATGTGCGCGTTTTTGTCTTGTTTTGAGGTATTTATTTTGTGAATGAAGTATTTTTAGGGTTATATGACACGCTTCATACAATGGTGCTGGAGACAGTAACTAGCGCAATCATGATTTTACTTTCTTTTAAGCTTGCGCCGTAAATGTCTTGCAAGTGTTTTCTGCTTTCCCTAACTTTATTCTTATTCTCAACCTTAGTCTTATTTTTCTCTTTCAAATTCTCTTTCATCAAAATGCCAATAATTCACCATTCAACTACCATCATCTTGGGGGTATACGAACACTTTCATAACCGATTGGCCAACGTTCGATAGATTGAAAGTCAAGCTTCAAGAAAATGACTTTATTTGCGATGAAAATTGATCAATCAATCAACTGCATGTGTTAGCAGTTAGTTTGCGAACGACGATCTGGTGGTAAAAGAAAAAAAAGAAATTTTTTAACTGTTTCTTGTCTCCAAAAAGATTTGTTGGAAGAAATGTTTGAAACTTGAAATAACATGCTGTGGCATATGTCGTGAGATATACGACCCTCTATACGAGACTGCTCTCCACCAACATTTCTTTTACAAAGAAAATTACGTAAAAGTATGACTTAAATCAGTTGTATTACAGTCATACTAAAATTTTTTATAAGTAATTCGAAATCGTATTCAAATAATAACACTAAGTTCATGGCTTTCTTAAAATGCGGCATCTTTAGACACTGAACAGAATTTATTGTTTGCTTCATTTATATAATTTATTGTCATCCGATTTTTATGCTTCCGTTTCATCAACCGAAGTTCATGATGCCTTCAACCCTTACGAACGATATGCCATTTGTGAGGTACATGTTGTTGCGTAAATACTGGAAATTCAACTTATCAGCACATTTTCTTATCGTAGCATGAAAAGTAAAAGTAAAAGAATTGGGGCAGAGCTTCACCTAGCAATAAGTGTCCCTGAAGAAAAAACTGGTGAACTGGTTAGTGGTAAAAAGAAGTGTCATTATCACCAGAGTTGGCTCAAGCCGTCAGAGAAGATTACTAACACTCTTACAGCATAGTTCCCTCAACAGTATACAGAGGCCGACTTAGACTGGAAGAGCCGACGTCGGACGATATTATTGCATTAATGCTCGTTACGGTTATATGATTGTATGTGGGCTTATCAACTTATTTTCTTTCCGGAGCTGTATGTTTTAAGGGTTTTGCAACATGCTGACGTGTCACTTAGGCAACCAAGCTTATCAGTTCCAGAGTGTTCTTATTCAAGTAGCGATTGTTAGCAAGTAAACTGTCTTTGACGAGCATTGTAGCAGAATTCAACATTTACTAAGACTGTCGACAGAAAATATTACTAGAAGAGAGATTTATAATTATTTTATTAAACATCAATTGAACTTAAAAACGGCCCAGTCGGCAAACTGCAAAACAATAGCGAACGTCTTCTTTAATTCACATTTTAATTAGATTTATCGCACAGGGATTGTTAATAGGTTATCGTCTTCTTGGGGAAGACACGAAGAACGTCTCTATCTTTAGAACCTGATCAAAACGGTAACTTATACGGACTGCTTAGATTCACTTGTCCGGCTTCACTTGTGGGGACTTGAAGACAGATTGTGTGA
>NW_026457417.1:0-1759 GCF_943734635.1 Anopheles cruzii | reverse complement strand
TAATAAAGGACTTCAAGATACGGAACGGTCGCGGTGTTTGACTATTATTACCAACACTCAAAATTATATCCGAGAGTGTTCACAACACTGCAAAATTATTGTGATATTGACATTGCAATAACACTGCAAAATTGTTTCCGAGAGTGTTAGTAACACTCAAAGGTGAAACAAATCAAACCCCGGCAAGGGGAAACCAACAAAATCCCGGTAAGGGAAAACCATAGTGCGTTCGTCGTGCGTGAAAGTGAGTGAGCGAGCTCAACGCGGTGCAGCATCCAGTGGCAGGATGACGCCAACGCAAACCAGCACGGGAGCGATGGCGACGCGATGCGTCCCCGGCTACCGGGAAGCAATGGCCCCTACGACAGGGTCAGCGGCCGCGAGAGCGGCGCGCGCCGAAACGTTGACGCGCACGATGACGATGATGATGGAGATGGAGGACGAGATGAGAAAAGAGTTATCAGAAATGAAGAAGCGCGTCTTCGAAGAAAAGATGCGCGTAATTAGGACGAGTGAGTGGGTGGCCGAAGCAAGCCGATCGCACCGTAGGCACGATCGAGCGGAGCAGCGTAGCGACAGATACACCGACGCAAAAAGTTATCAGGACAAATGTGGCGGACGGTACCGAACCGACTACAGCGTGCGAAGGGAAGCACCACGAGTGAGCCAGCTGAGTGCGTACGATAAATGGGAAGAAGAGAGGCAGCTCCTCAAATACTACCTCGAACCTAAGTACGATATAATCGCAGCAATGGATGAGCGGAAAGGACGCCAAACGGGCAATGTGAAGCCGATCGCAGGTCCAAGCCGTCGGCAGTCTGCGACCGTTACGCAACGCCGTGCCAGTGACCCCTACGCCGTGCAAGTGGACGACATTCGCCCAACGGCGGTCGCCAGCCGAACGGTGGCAATTTTACCTCCGTCCAAAATGGCCAACAGGAATCGCTTCACGACCACAAGTAAGCCCTCCACGCACAGCCAAACAGGCCTCGTCGAGTGTGCAGCAACGGTACCCGGAGCAGTGTACGGAATGCGAGCACCAACGAGACCTTCAAAACCGATCGGAATTGATCGTAGTGGTACGGTTCGGGACAGTTTCGTGCGTGTGATAGAAGGACCGCTACCTGCGTTGGAAGAGAAGAACACTGTCGCGCTAAGGGACGAGAGTGCAACGACCACCAAGCGATGCGAGGTGAATGGATGTGTTAGTGTCCTGCCGCCAACGAAGCCATTCGGCCGCAAGAGTGGCGGCATCACAGTGTTTAATGGAGACGACAAACCAACGACGCTCGGTGTGTCGGCGAAGAATAGCAGCCTAAATACGAGCCGCACGAGACTCAACGGCAGGTTACGGGGAAAGGAGGCAAGGAAGCCAGACTTGTCAGAGGAGCAATCAGCCGATCGTGCCGCGGCTGCAGTCGATATGGGAAAATCAGTCGCAGCAGCACCAGTAGCAGCAGTTGCCATGGAAGTGGATGACGCGGAGCACAGGACGTCGCAAGCCGACCAGATGAAACAGCTCGACGTGAAGGTGCTGAACAACGCGGCCCACAAGCAACGGCATGCGGAGAACGGTGCTGCCGAGCAGGAACCACCACCGGTTGACACCATCGAAGTGGATCGTTTGATCGTCGATCGTATCGGTGATGTGCCTTACGGGAATGGGCATGCCGCCGAAAGTGTGCTGCTGACCGATGACAACCCGACGCGCAGTAAGGAGCTTTCGGTGACGGCCAGACCCATGGTTGTCGGAGGCCAC
>NW_026457416.1:0-1762 GCF_943734635.1 Anopheles cruzii | reverse complement strand
CAAGGGGGTAAAATAGGATACTTTTTATAATCCGATCGCGTCACAATAAAGCCACAATACGCACAATGTGTTTTTCTCCCCCCCCCCCTCCCCTTTCCCCATCCAAATAAGGTCGACGCGATCTCTCCCGCTGAGGCGGCATCGACAAACGATAGACAGAGAGCGAAACAGCAAGCAATTGTCTCTCTCTTGCGTATGTTTACACTCTCTCTCACGAACTTCGAATAGTTTGGCAAATTGTCAGCCAGTGAGAGAGCGCAAAAGCAAACAATTGTTTACTTCTCTTTCAAGCTTCCGCCCCGCTCTCGCGAGCAGTTCGACTATTCACATCTCATTTCATCATTCGCGTCGTAAAAAAATTATCGTGCGTGGGAATAATATTGAATACTTCATTTTAAACACTTGCTTTTTCGGGAAATAATTTTAATCGTAGGGAAGCATTCACCAGTAAGTATTTACTTAAAAATAGTGAAATTGTACCGTACCGTGTTTTGTTTGGGAAAAAATGTGAAGATTCGTGCAATCCTGATCTTCAGGTGAATAAGGAGATACCAGCTAACGATTAGGAATGCCAGCGCCAAATCGTGAACTGAATGATGTATATAATCGAGATGTTTGGCGCATGTTGCGAGATGTTTTGGAGGGGCAATGATTTTACTGTCCTGAAATTTCCGCCAAACACTGCCAGTAATTCCAAGATCAGCTGACGAAATGAAGTGCTTCTCTTCTTATTGGACAACGACCGCTGAACGGTTTTAGCCTGCACCAACCAGCGACAATGTTAATCTCTGATACTCTTTCTAAACGTTCGTTTTTACGGGCCGGGTTGTTAGTCCCGCGCCAACCCCCCTGGAACGCCGGAATCGGGAATCGAACCCATGGCCAGCTGCGATACAGGGACGAGCGTTACCGACTGCTCCTATCACCGGGGGCCCATTGCCTCTGGGGCGAAACAGAGTTCGCCGGGCCTGCTAGTTTATTTATGTTTAACT
Organism: Anopheles cruzii; assembly: GCF_943734635.1. Taxonomy (NCBI): domain Eukaryota; kingdom Metazoa; phylum Arthropoda; class Insecta; order Diptera; family Culicidae; genus Anopheles; species Anopheles cruzii. The sequence continues at coordinate 770 of NW_026457416.1, read as the reverse complement.
GTCAACAATGCGCGAACATATAACGAACGTGACGAATATGTTCTTTTAGTTAAATTTCCAGTACAAATCTAATAATAGGGGACAAAATTTCGTCGACGACACGACGCTCGATGTTCACCGTGCGTCAAAAAACAGTAAACAATGTTTGACACATCAATGAACGTTTGTTTTCAAAATGCATTTTTCTTCGGTGCAAAGGAAGTTTGTGGGCTCCTCTGGGCCAGTGCAACATAATGTAGCATTATTATGCCCTCTAGACACGCGATGCTGCCGACAAAATCCACCGTGCACTGTGTGTGTGCAGTTACTGTGAGTCTCGGTTCCTCGGGAAAAACCGAAAGTAAAAGAACTGTTCAACCTGTTCCATCCGTCTCTCTTTCTCGTGCTCTCGAGCGCTCTCTCTCCCTCTCATTCTGTTCCCATCCCTGTTCGGCCGCTGCTCGATGTTTTCGATTTTCCTTCTGTAGCATCTTCCGTCCCCTTCCGAGTTGTTGTTGTGCTTGTTGTGTGCCGATGCTCCGAACATTTCCCAGCTGCTTCTCAAGGCCTGCTGCTTACTTTTCCACCTGCTGCTGTTGTCAGAGAGTGCCGCGTGGTCCGCTTACAGGAAACGCACACACACACACACACCGCGGGCACTCCTCGGGGTTTTCCTTCCTTCGCTCGTTCGCTTCGCTCTCACTCTGCGGTGTCCTTTGCGCGCGCTCTCTCGCTCACACACAGAGCGCGCTGCGTGGATGCTGTGTGGCGGACTCGCGGGACTCGGGTTT
>NW_026457415.1:0-1762 GCF_943734635.1 Anopheles cruzii | reverse complement strand
AATAGCTTAAAGTCACGTGACCAAGCAAACAAAAAAACCCACCCATCCACGACCCCGGGAGTATCGGGGACAAAGTGCGTGAGCGTGATTGGGGAGTAATGCGCCACCCGGCCATAAGGAGCGAGACGAGAATGTTTAAGCAACCCCTAGATGGGTGGGTCGAAGAGTATGTTGGGCTTACATTAACCAAATAATGCTTGCGTTTCAGTTATGTCGTTCCGGAAGGCATCTTTGGAGAGGAAGTTCTCATTGACTTCAATTTGGACTCCGCCATTTTTCAGTCGATTTTGACAAATCAACAAGATTTATTTAGGGTATAGAAAGCCGTTTAACGACATGTTACTCAGAATACAATGTCGACGGCATAGACTAACGTTTCAGAATCTGGCTGATTTGTCAAAATCGACCGAAAAATGGCGGAGTTATTTAACATTTAATTAGGTTGTGTCATGATGACGCACCCTGTATGAGAATTACTTCTTCGCCTAAGTTACGGAAATCCTAGAATCCTCGAATAAGTCAAACTTTTTGATCAACCCATGGGTTGGGGACTTTGCTCAACGGCCGGGAATCGGAACGAAATGCGAATGACACGCGATGTGTGAGGCGCGCGGCATGCTTCGTGTTGATTACTCCCCGCCAACAACCACAACAACGGCCGTCGTGTGTAGGACACCAGAGCGCAACCAGAAGAACACGACGACTCCGCTTTGTGCTTTGTGTTGTGAGTGATTTGTTTTCAGCAATATTATGAAACCGCACCGTGAACGAGACCGTAGCCAACGAGGCCGTAGCCAGAGGCCCAAAAAGGGAGCTTCGCGCGCAGATGTTGGCGCGTTTACCGAGAATAAAAGGGGAAAGCATTAAAACACCGGCCCGACAATGATGGCGACATTGTTTCGAAGGACGATTAAAATTGTAAAGCTCCTTCGTGCGCAAACACGGAAAAGAGGATTTCTTTGCCGCTGCGGCCGCCAAAGCTCTCCTCGGGCGCGACACATGCTTTTACGACGACTTTCGCACACACACACACAGAGAATCCGCATCCGCGCAGTGTTTCGCTCCGGTGCAGAGAGGCGCGAGACAATGGTCGTTGAGCATAGATCATAAACTCAGTGCGGGGCGAAAGTGAACCACAGCCACCGTCGCCTATGGGGAGCTACGGACCGACCGAAGAAAGGATTCGAGGATTTGAGCGCGACGAACACGGACGACGACGACGATCCTTTTCAGCACGGCGAAGCACAACGACGGGCCCCAGATGCGATTACTTTGTTGTTGCTGTTCGACATGAAAAGGAGCTGTTTTCAGAGCTTAATGCTCATCCGCAACGGTTTCGGAGGAAACCCACCCAGCCAGCGGAAAAAGCATTATCTGACATACTTTATCACTCCATGCCCAGCATTTTTGCCACAACGGCGGACGAACGAATGGAATGAAAATCCTTCTTTTACTCCACCACCATTCATCAGACGGTGAGGCTTTCAGCAAATGTATTAATTTATGCCACAAGGAAACATTTTCTTCTGAACGTTTAATATTTATGAAAAAAGGACTGTAAAGGCTGTAGATACTGGAAAATCCTATGGCATTACTTTTCGTTCCCGAAATCATAGCTCAACTTCCATCGCATAAAATAGCAAAAAATGTCCAATAGTTTATTGAAGTAAAAAGGATCGCGCCATTCCCGGACCGGCATCATCCGGCGCGATGCAGAGGATATTTATTACAGGTCATAGCTTGGTTTATAATATTTGCCCCG
>NW_026457414.1:0-1763 GCF_943734635.1 Anopheles cruzii | reverse complement strand
GGGGTCAAATGCACAATACTGTCTCTCTGATCGCTCAGAGATAATTCTGTTTTCCTATACATTCCGTGGCATCTTTCCGATCTTCCGATCATCTCTCTCTAATCGGCCTCTAAGAGATGGGAAGGAACACAAAAAAGAGGAAGAGGAAAAGCTTCGTTTCGGTGCCGTCCATTCGTTTTTCGTTTCGGCTTCGTTTCACAAAATCAATAAAAGAGTGCAATAAAAGGGATTACCGAGTAATGACTTATGTTAGGAGCTAAAAATGACTGTCCCTTGGCGTGTGCGCACACGATCCGGAAGTTGATGAAACTAACCACGCCGCCAATCGCGACGCTTGCCAACGCGGTCGATGGAGGATGGAGGAGAAGAAGAAGATGGCCACAGCAAAAACTGAACCCGACGAAAGACCCGAGCCGGATGGGAGATTGTCTCATCGATAAACATCGGTGGAAAGGGTTGAAAAATGAAAATTTCATCCGCTTTTCCGTCGGTCGCCGACGGTCGACGACGGTCGGCGATCGGCGAAGCAAACGAACTTGGATTTTTCAACAGCGACCCCGTGGCCACTAGCGGCCAAACACTATTACGCTACGATAAGGTTGAATATAAATGGATTTAAAACGATGCCACCCGGTGCCGTCCTCACTGTGTCCCGGGAGGGTTCGGGTCGGTAGCATCACCGCCGTGTGTGTGTGTGTGCGAAGGAGCGATAGGGACAGAAAGAGAGAGAGAGAGAGAGAGTGGGATTATTTAACGCTAATCGAATCACTACTGGAACACTACTAAATACTGCCGCCGAGTTCCGGAGCTGGCGGCCGAACGGCCGAGTACTACAGCCCAAGAGGGCATCGGCTACGATCTCTTAATGTAAACTTAAACGTTTCAACACCGCACACACACACACAGCCTGTACGACGAATGGCAAAACAGGGATCCTTGGCCCCCCAGAGAACTGAGGAGCAAAAACAACAAATCCGTTCAAATCCGATGGCGCTTCCGGTTCCGGTTGCTTCCACTCCGCACTTCGGGTGCTTCCCCTCGCTTGCCTCGCGTATGATTGTTTCCTAAATTAGTGTCCTATTGCTTCCCTTCATGGCCAGAGCGTACCGGCGGACGGTTCTTCGGTCTCCAGGCGGTCTTCCATTTCCTCTCGGGTGCGTTTCCTCCTTCGCAATTTGTTCACCGGGCTACCCGCGGCGGGGGGGACTTTGGGGGGACATAATCTGGCCATTTGTTTTTCTCTCAGTGCTCACACGGTGGCCATTGTGTGGCCTTTTAACGAGTAAGTGACTACGCAAGAACTTTTGTAGGTTATGTGCTGGGCCTGGGAGAATGGGTGCTGGGAGCGAGCTAACCACGCTAGCGGGAACTCGCGGGAATTGCAAAATGTGCCGTTCAGAAGCTTCAGCTCAACCCGGAACACAAGCCGGGAGCTGTGTTGGATCGCTTAGCGCTTAGGTGAGTGAACAAGTTGCTTCACTGTTAAACTCTATCTCTATGTATATATTTATATATATTTATATTTCTATGTATATCTGCTACACATACACACGCACACAACATGGATCACATGGACAGTGAGAAAAGGACGCAGAGAGGAGCGTGAGCTGGAGGAGCCCTTACGGGTTGACGGGGTCAGGTCAGATATCCCACCCACGGCAACCCACGCACACACACACACTGCGGCCGCATGCGAATCGTTCCCTCTAACCCACTCATCGGGAAGTTCCACTCGTTCCGATCTCCAGGCGCGCGATTGACTA
>NW_026457413.1:0-1764 GCF_943734635.1 Anopheles cruzii | reverse complement strand
GGGGTCAAATGCACAATACTGTCTCTCTGATCGCTCAGAGATAATTCGGTTTTCCTATACATTCCGTGGCATCTTTCCGATCTTCCGATCATCTCTCTCTAATCGGCCTCTAAGAGATGGGAAGGAACACAAAAAAGAGGAAGAGGAAAAGCTTCGTTTCGGTGCCGTCCATTCGTTTTTCGTTTCGGCTTCGTTTCACAAAATCAATAAAAGAGTGCAATAAAAGGGATTACCGAGTAATGACTTATGTTAGGAGCTAAAAATGACTGTCCCTTGGCGTGTGCGCACACGATCCGGAAGTTGAAGAAACTAACCACGCCGCCAATCGCGACGCTTGCCAACGCGGTCGATGGAGGGTGGAGAAGAAGAAGATGGCCACAGCAAAAACTGAACCCGACGAAAGACCCGAGCCGGATGGGAGATTGTCTCATCGATAAACAACGGTGGAAAGGGTTGAAAAATGAAAATTTCATCCGCTTTTCCGTCGGTCGGCGACGGTCGGCGACGGTCGGCGATCGGCGAAGCGAACGAACTTGGATTTTTCAACAGCGACCCCGTGGCCACTAGCGGCCAAACACTATTACGCTACGATAAGGTTGAATATAAATGGATTTAAAACGATGCCACCCGGTGCCGTCCTCACTGTGTCCCGGGAGGGTTCGGGTCGGTAGCATCACCGCCGTGTGTGTGTGTGCGAAGGAGCGATAGGGACAGAGAGAGAGAGAGAGTGGAAGGGATTATTTAACGCTAATCGAATCACTACTGGAACACTACTAAATACTGCCACCGAGTTCCGGAGCTGGCGGAACGGCGCAGTCCTACAGCCCTAGAGGGCATCGGCTACGATCTCTTAATGTAAACTTAAACGTTTCAACACCGCACACACACACACACACAGCCTGTACGACGAATGGCAAAACAGGGATCCTTGGCCCCCCAGAGAACTGAGGAGCAAAAACAACAAATCCGTTCAAATCCGATGGCGCTTCCGGTTCCGGTTGCTTCCACCCTGCAATTCGGGTGCTTCCCCTCGCTTGCCTCGCGTATGATTGTTTCCTAAATTAGTGTCCTATTGCTTCCCTTCATGGCCAGCGCGTTTCGAGCGTACCGGCGGACGGTTCTTCGGTCTCCAGGCGGTCTTCCATCTCCTCTCGGATGCGTTTCCTCCTTCGCAATTTGTGCACCGGGCTACCCGCGGCGGGAGGGACTTTGGGGGGACATAATCTGGCCATTTGTTTTTCTCTCAGTGCTCACACGGCGGCCATTGTGTGGCCTTTTAACGAGTAAGTGACTACGTAAGAACTTTTGTAGGTTATGTGCTGGGCCTGGGAGAATGGGTGCTGGGAGCGAGCTAACCACGCTAGCGGGAACTCGCGGGAATTGCAAAATGTGCCGTTCAGAAGCTCCAGCTCAACCCGGAACACAAGCCGGGAGCTGTGTTGGATCGCTTAGAGCGTAGGTGAGTGAACAAGTTGCTTCACTGTTAAACTCTATCTCTATGTATATATTTATATATATTTATATTTCTATGTATATCTGCTACACATACACACGCACACAACATGGATCACATGGACAGTGAGAAAAGGACGCAGAGAGGAGCGTGAGCTGGAGGAGCCCTTACGGGTTGACGGGGTCAGGTCAGGTATCCCACGCCCGGCAACCCACGCACACACACACACACAGCGGCCACATGCGGATCGTTCCCTCTAACCCACATCGGGAAGTTCCACTCGTTCCGATCTCCAGGCGCGCGATTGACTA
>NW_026457412.1:0-1766 GCF_943734635.1 Anopheles cruzii | reverse complement strand
TCTTAATTAAAATGTCTCCCGGACGTCGCTTCTCATACCTGTCCCCGTTCCCGGGGAGTCTTGCTGGCTAATTTACCCAACGCCCTAACGCGAGCCGGACTGCTGACGTTGATAATCCTTTCCAGGCGCGATGGCCACGCGCGGTGCAGATTAAGTCACCGCAATGGACCCACACCGCGTGGTGCCGCGTGGCGGAGCAAATTTTTACGCTAATCCTCGCGTTCACCACAGGGAACACGGATCCGGGGTTCGCTCGATTTGTTACACGCAACGACACACGCACGTAGCTAGGACCGCACACTGGCGCACTCACGGATCACATCGCACCGCTGGGTGTTCCACTAAATAGGTTCACTCCCCGGTAAACGGCGGTCCAGCCCTAAACGTTGACGCGCACACAGCACCTTCCGGTGGATTTATTGCTATCAGTAAATCACTCCGCGGCGTCACGGACGGCCGATGCCATTTTTATAGTGAGCTGGCCACCAGCAGTTATCACTTAGCACGCGGTTCGTCCCAACCGAGGATGGCCCGTACCGTCCGATGACGGGGCTAACTGATCGAAACGTCCGATACGGCACCGACGACACCGCGACTCACCGGAAACGCTAGGTGACGGAACCGCGTTGACAGCAACCGTTGTGTTGTGGAAAGCGTTCAGAGCGATCGACCAACGACGAACCGAAGGTGACAGCAATCACGCAGCAACTGACGGAGCATCTAGCAGGCTGGCAGGCTGCTCTCACTCACTGCTCACGGTGTGCTTCGATTCACACCTGAGGCACCGGAAAGTTGCAGTAGCGTCTACTACCTGGATGCTCTCGGCGAGTGTTTTTCCGACGCCAACGCGCAGTCCGTGACAGGCAGACACGAGGCAGCGGGTCGCTAGTGCACGGCTAATCCCGACCAAGCACGACTTGGAACTGACGCGTCGCGTGTCGGCACACGTTGGCGGCACGGGTTCTGAAGGACCACCAAACAAAAGGATCACCACGCTCCGACGGAAGTTCTGGTGAGAGTCGCTGTGCGGGTTCGCTCTCTCGTTGTCTGCGCCGGAACTCTTTCTCTCCCGCGGGGGGAGAGCTCCAAATAAACCGGAGCCGGGATTCGCCGACGATGGATTGTTGGAGCAGCTGCCGGAAGTCCGGAGCAGATGGATGGTAACACTCCGATTGGCGCGTCACGAAGGGTTCTATGTCAACTATTTTTTTTCGGAGTTATTGTATATTGTGAAACCACCTTGGCCGCCAGAAGTGTTTTATCATATTATGGTAAGTGCAAGATTTAAAAATTACTAAATGACTGTTGAGCTGCAAAACTCATTTTGCTCGTCTTGGGCAACTCATTCAACGTGGAAATGAGTTCTTTCTAGCGAAGGAGCTTCAGCCGGTGTCGGATTTCCCCAGCTTTGGAGTCTGCGCAAACCAAACTGCTGAAGTGGGTAGTCCTCTCCTGCGGCGGGGAATGGTGACCAGATACGCGAACCGCGACAAGTTGCATGATAGTGGCTTCTCCTGACAAGTGAAACTCGAACGGAGCGACGGTAAAATCGGTTCTCTTTTTTATGATAGCGCCAGACAGTGACATTTGAAATGACGACATAATCAATCTTGTCTGTAGATTCTTGATCCTTGATTTTTCATTGCTGGTTCTGCACCATCGCATCGGGTTTTGGACTTTAAGTGTACCGAGTGTACCGAGACATTCGGCACTAACGATCTCGACCGCGTCCGGGACCGTAAATCCTGAACATTCAAAAAGGTTTA
>NW_026457411.1:0-1770 GCF_943734635.1 Anopheles cruzii | reverse complement strand
AGGACTTCAAGATACGGAACGGTCGCGGTGTTTGACTATTACCAACAGAAACCTTCAGATATAGACCCCTTTTTATAAGATTCGTTAATTGAAACGGCCTTTCAAACTTCAGTTGCCAATTAACGCTCTAACGCAACTGCACTTTGTATCAAGCAACAAGACACTTTGTCCCTAGACAAAAATGCTATCTCTCTTTAAGAACACCTTCTCTATGAAAATGCAATCACCGTTGACAATCTACCTTACCTCGGTTTCGGGTGTTTACTCGGTGTAGGGCTGCTTACTTACATGCCGTTTGCTTCCCAAATTCATCATCAATCACTGCCTGCTTGTTGCCCTGCCGAGGCCCCTCGGGGCATCATAAATATTTGAAGACGCAGGGACTCCGTGCGTCCCAGCCACGCGGTCGCCGTTTTCGGGCCATAGTTTTAGCGTCAACCGAAGGCGCCAAAGTGCAAATGAAAGGTAAAGACAGACGCAACCCACGGGAGGACACCCAAAAACGAACCCTTCTCGGAAGGTCGCTAGAGGAAGGTCGCCCGAACCCTCTGTCCGGAGGGTGTCTGTTACTTTTGCATTCCGAAGCCCAAATAAATGTTATAAAGCAATGTACACCGGACACGGTGTACCGGAGGAAACCAGGATGGTTGTCAAGTGGTTTGGTTGGATGGCAAGCAAGACGTCGGATCGGAATCCTGTCACCAGGAGAGGGATACCCCAGCATCATCCCCAGGCTGGGAGCGCGCGGGTGGACGGTTGATCCTTCTTTAATGGGATACCGGGTGGAACCTGGGCTCCCACTCAGAAGTGCACTAGAAGCGCCCGGAACAACGAGTGGCTCCCGCTCCAGACATTCCAGACTTCGGTGCGGCCCTTTCGTCCCGTTTCCAACCAGACGGTGTGCAGTTTTTAAAACTCGGGACACGCCTGGCTGCTGCAGGGTTCGGGTTCTTCATAAATGTTTAATAACATCCCCAAACACCGGCGGACAAAGCTCAAACTGTCAAGTGGGGCTCGATTCTTTGGTGCAACCGAACGTCCTATGGTCTCCCTGGAAGATCCCAGAGCCTGGGGAATGTTTTGCTGGACTCGGCCACAGGTCTAGACTTAGGATGAGCGTGTGGAGTGGCATAAAGGAAACGTCTGCAAAAAGAGACAATTTCCGAACAGGTCTTCGGTAACCGTATTTCATAGATTCTCAATGGCGTCGGGCTCAGGGGAGTCTGCGTCCTAAAGGGTCACTGTCAGTTATGACGTGAAGAGACGTGTTTGATCAGTGCGATTGGAACGGTGGCGAGTTGATTGATGATGCACCGAGGCGACCCCAGAACACCAGACCAGATCCTCCGCACGTGCTGTGCGGACGAGCGAGTGTGCGCTTCAGGAAGTGGCCTGGGTGTCGGTGCTTGTTTGCGTTATGAAGTGACTTGTTGAGCATCCCCGAGAGGAGCTTCACCGAGAGGAGAGGTTTCGAGTCCGAACGAGACTCCTCAAGGGTTGGGTGTTGTGTTGAGTAAAATGACCGCCGGTTATCCAATATCCTCCCGTCGGTGTCAGGTTCTGGTACGCGGGCTTGCGTCACGTGGTCACTATTACGCAGACACGTAAATCTCCCCGACAGATCCGTAGAACCCCCGAAGGAACGCCGAAAACAGGAGGGTCGTCACGTCCAGAGGAACTGCTGGCCAAATTGGTTGAGGTCGCGAAACGCGGCGAAGAAAACCAATTACCCAATTAGTAAGTGATTTCTGGTGGAGAAGGCTACAACTG
>NW_026457410.1:0-1770 GCF_943734635.1 Anopheles cruzii | reverse complement strand
AGGACTTCAAGATACGGAACGGTCGCGGTGTTTGACTATTACCAACAGAAACCTTCAGATATAGACCCCTTTTTATAAGATTCGTTAATTGAAACGGCCTTTCAAACTTCAGTTGCCAATTAACGCTCTAACGCAACTGCACTTTGTATCAAGCAACAAGACACTTTGTCCCTAGACAAAAATGCTATCTCTCTTTAAGAACACCTTCTCTATGAAAATGCAATCACCGTTGACAATCTACCTTACCTCGGTTTCGGGTGTTTACTCGGTGTAGGGCTGCTTACTTACATGCCGTTTGCTTCCCAAATTCATCATCAATCACTGCCTGCTTGTTGCCCTGCCGAGGCCCCTCGGGGCATCATAAATATTTGAAGACGCAGGGACTCCGTGCGTCCCAGCCACGCGGTCGCCGTTTTCGGGCCATAGTTTTAGCGTCAACCGAAGGCGCCAAAGTGCAAATGAAAGGTAAAGACAGACGCAACCCACGGGAGGACACCCAAAAACGAACCCTTCTCGGAAGGTCGCTAGAGGAAGGTCGCCCGAACCCTCTGTCCGGAGGGTGTCTGTTACTTTTGCATTCCGAAGCCCAAATAAATGTTATAAAGCAATGTACACCGGACACGGTGTACCGGAGGAAACCAGGATGGTTGTCAAGTGGTTTGGTTGGATGGCAAGCAAGACGTCGGATCGGAATCCTGTCACCAGGAGAGGGATACCCCAGCATCATCCCCAGGCTGGGAGCGCGCGGGTGGACGGTTGATCCTTCTTTAATGGGATACCGGGTGGAACCTGGGCTCCCACTCAGAAGTGCACTAGAAGCGCCCGGAACAACGAGTGGCTCCCGCTCCAGACATTCCAGACTTCGGTGCGGCCCTTTCGTCCCGTTTCCAACCAGACGGTGTGCAGTTTTTAAAACTCGGGACACGCCTGGCTGCTGCAGGGTTCGGGTTCTTCATAAATGTTTAATAACATCCCCAAACACCGGCGGACAAAGCTCAAACTGTCAAGTGGGGCTCGATTCTTTGGTGCAACCGAACGTCCTATGGTCTCCCTGGAAGATCCCAGAGCCTGGGGAATGTTTTGCTGGACTCGGCCACAGGTCTAGACTTAGGATGAGCGTGTGGAGTGGCATAAAGGAAACGTCTGCAAAAAGAGACAATTTCCGAACAGGTCTTCGGTAACCGTATTTCATAGATTCTCAATGGCGTCGGGCTCAGGGGAGTCTGCGTCCTAAAGGGTCACTGTCAGTTATGACGTGAAGAGACGTGTTTGATCAGTGCGATTGGAACGGTGGCGAGTTGATTGATGATGCACCGAGGCGACCCCAGAACACCAGACCAGATCCTCCGCACGTGCTGTGCGGACGAGCGAGTGTGCGCTTCAGGAAGTGGCCTGGGTGTCGGTGCTTGTTTGCGTTATGAAGTGACTTGTTGAGCATCCCCGAGAGGAGCTTCACCGAGAGGAGAGGTTTCGAGTCCGAACGAGACTCCTCAAGGGTTGGGTGTTGTGTTGAGTAAAATGACCGCCGGTTATCCAATATCCTCCCGTCGGTGTCAGGTTCTGGTACGCGGGCTTGCGTCACGTGGTCACTATTACGCAGACACGTAAATCTCCCCGACAGATCCGTAGAACCCCCGAAGGAACGCCGAAAACAGGAGGGTCGTCACGTCCAGAGGAACTGCTGGCCAAATTGGTTGAGGTCGCGAAACGCGGCGAAGAAAACCAATTACCCAATTAGTAAGTGATTTCTGGTGGAGAAGGCTACAACTG
>NW_026457409.1:0-1771 GCF_943734635.1 Anopheles cruzii | reverse complement strand
CGAGAACCTGACATTCCTCGATTGTGAGCGTTTTTCTGGTTCGACCACTCGCTGAAGAAGTATGAAAAGACAGTTCGGGGAACCCTTTGACGGGACTGCCACGGGTTGGTTGGACTTTTTTCGGGCGAATTCCTCCTGGATTCCGGGCGGGACTCTTGCAAATTCCACCAGAAGCACACTGTTGGCCGCCTCTAATTGTTCTAAGAAATATTTGCAGATTTCGGGGCAAGAAACGTTCGATTGTTGCTAGTCGATTTTAGTGTCACTTCCGTTAGTTTCAGCGTGAGACTTTTGAAAAGAATTTTGGATCTCCAAAATGGGTGTACTGTACTTCACCGTGTTGCTACCTATATTAAATTCCTCCTCTAGGGCCCACTGTGACTTGCCTGTTTGGCAGTAATTTGGCTCTAATTTAAAATTTAATTCGCGGGTACTGCTTTGTGGCCGGTGACTTTGACATACTTTCCCACTTCCTTCAACACCGAGCGATGGCCACATAAATAAAAAAAACCCGGCCACAGAAACTATTACTTTCGCTCGGCATGCATACTTTACCTTCCCAGAAATAGCTTTTGCAGCCCGTCCGGTGCGTGGTGGTTTAGCGAAAGCTTCGGGAGGGACCCAAATCGAGTAAGACCACAAAATTGCGTCTGAGACGACTCAACAATGGGTATAGAAATTTAAATTTCCTCATTCTTCGAGGCGCAGGATTATAGAGCACGACAAGCATGCTGCCGTGCGATTGTAAATGCTTGGCTTGCTCGAGGTCTTAGAGGTCTAATAATAGGGCTATGCGAGCTATGCGATGTAGTCTATGCAACGAAGGCATGTTAGGTTGCCTTTATTCAAGTGCCATATAAAAAAAAAATTGGTTCATCCTGTTACATGGCTGTAATGGACTTCCCTTCTGAGGACGATTGGCCCATCGATTAATCCAACCTTCGACACACTCTCTGTAGGATCTTTGATTTTTGAAGTACCAATTCTAGTTCAGTACATGTGGAAAATGCCACAAGGGGCCTTAATTGGGAAATATGATGCTCAGTAGAGATTGTTTGTCAACAATTTCCTAAAAATGGTAGCTTGTTTGGAACGTGCCTTTCTAAAACGTGACTCAGCTGCCAAAATCCAACACCCTAACTCGACCAAAAATGCTCAACACCCATGCCAGCCCACTCGAGCTCGAGAACGATGATTTTCAAGCACCAATTACTTCAGTTTTGCCATTTTTTCTCTTGGCAAAAGTCGCTTTCTAAGCGCCGATCCTTGTGATCCTTGTGCGGTTTTTGCGCTTTTGGTAGAACTTTTCATAGATTTTTCTACTATTTCCACATTCATTTATTCATTGTAAAGTTCACTGCAAATTTATTGTAAAGCGTTATAGAGAATGGGTTCCAAAATTAGTTTTCAAATACTATTGTTTTACGATTGTCTCAAATTGGTTTGTTCAGCATGAACTTGGATCGATTTTCCTGGTCCGCCGATACCGGGTTCCGTAGCATTACCTTAGGTCTTAAGAAAAATTGACGAAAAGCCCGAAATTGCAGCCACTGCTGCGCCAGAGTAGTAGTAGTAGTAGTTGGTTTTATTGTTGAATAACCTTATTTGAATTTAGCTCATTGTTTAACATAATTGGTAACGGGTTCACAGTGTTTGTTTTCCTCGTTATACTTAAATTATTTGTGGCGTTGCCGTTTGATAGTTCTGTTTATGTTTGTGTTCCATTGTGTGGGAAAAAGGGGAAAAACCCACGCCAAAAAAAAAAAAAAAA
>NW_026457408.1:0-1776 GCF_943734635.1 Anopheles cruzii | reverse complement strand
TAAAACTTAACAAAAAGTACTGGTCCGCTTGCTGTAAAAACAAAGAAGTGAAATACCGTCTTCAGTGACACAGTTAATTAGTAGATTAAAGTAGTAGTAGTTGTAGATAGTAGTTTAAATAATGTAAATAGTTTAGTCAGTAGGTAGGCTTAGGTATGTAAGGCATAAGAAAAAAGTCTTAGACAGGTCCAATGGGCCCCTGTCAAAATATCAAGAAAACAAATCAAACACTTAGGTACACTAACGAACAACACCTGAAAATAATAATGTGTAATAATTCTCAATAATAATGTGGAGAGGCCTTAGCCGAGCCCATTCGATTAATCAACCTCGATGTATTACGAAATCAACTCCCAATAAACGCAATTTATATAAAAAAAAAAAAAAAAAAAAAATTGTGCATGAACCAAAACAGGTTGGTTTGTGTTGTTGTCCGGAGGTTGCTGAAGAACTAACGAATCGATCGAGCTGCAATTAGGCTGTGAAAGATCGGCAAGTACGAAGTATGTAGTACTATGTACTATGTACTACGAGGAGGTACTATGTATGTAGAACCCAACATTAAATGGTAATTAACATTCATTTATTAACATTACATTTCTAACTAATTCGGAGTGCATCTGAAACTTCAAAGTAAATTTAAAATAGCAGATAATTTGTAAGTAAAAAACAAAGATTTGCAAACAAGATTTGTAAAAAACTTCGAGCACAGTTCTTTTATTGTGTTTTGAGCAGCAATTTTAAGTTACAGGTAAGGCCGTCGTGCTCTTATGACGAACTCTTGGCTCTAGTCTCAATGCAATAGTTGCCTTCACCTGTTTATCCGAGCTGTAATGGTTAGCCTTAAGGTGTCTCTTGAGTAGAGAAATGAAATAAGAATCGAAAGATATTCCAATTTGGTTTGCAGTACGTTGTTGAGTGATTGACCGATTATTTTTAACCAAATCTTCGACAAGTTTGCGAGCTTATCATTAAAGGTAGGAACAAATTCCCAGGCTAGTTAATGAAGCTTCTACAAGCCTGTGTGTGTTTCATATCTGCAGGCCTTCGTATTTTCTTAGTTTTTCGTACACAGGCTTAGGCAATTTGGGCTTAGTCACATGGTGACAGATCAAGCAAATACGGAGGGTTGTTGTCCCTTTTTGGCGATTTGAATCCTGTCTTTCGAAAGTGTTACACGATCGTCCTTTAGGTATATGCATAACGCATGCGGCACAAAACGAACACTTTTCTTTTCTTCAAATCAGTAGGAAAAACTTTAAAAAAAATTTCTTTGTATGTACTACATTCTATAGTTCAGTCGACTTTATATACTTGACGAAATACATGTTCAATCATTAAAACATGAACAACATAAAACATGAACTAATATTCACAACACTCCTTCAATAAATATGACCACAAGAACCACGGGTTTTCTCTGATGTAAGTGTCCGTCGCAGTGAGCCCGTCGCCTTTTCCCAGCGGGACGAATCTGGTTCACTCCTGCAACGTGGTGCTCCAAATACTTCGCCACTATCGTTATGCAAATCTCGATCTCACTTGATCTCTATCAACAAACAGCAAAATAACTCTCACCAGCCAGCCGTCGGGTTGTTGATCGGCCTCTTGACGCGACGCCGGCCCGTACATGAACCGCGGTGCCGAAATTGTGCATTATGCAATCGATCCGAGAAAATTCGCTCCACCCAAAAAACACGCAAACAAACGCCGCGGAGCATAAGGTACCTACCTTCCATTCGAGTGGGCCCGGGGCCCGCGGTCCTTTCACCCAGG
>NW_026457407.1:0-1777 GCF_943734635.1 Anopheles cruzii | reverse complement strand
TGGTGGAACCAGAGTGGCAGAAAAAATGAAAACCCCAAGATCGCTCCAACTGGCTGTGAACTCTATTTGGTGCAGCGGGGTCATGGCGCGCAGGAAAATCGCGAAACAGTGATACAATAGTTTAATTCACCAAGAATTATACATGTCAACTGTCAGCACTATCAGTAAAGTATTCCACTCTTCTTCTTGGACTCGTAAATCTAGTTCTTAGCTAGATTTCTTAGAGGTCTAAGTTGAGCATGGTAAGCAAGTTGTCTAATGAGCGCCCATGCTGGTTGAAACATGGAACCAGTACAGCAGTGAAAGACGGACTACCAAGCGATACCATCTTCGGTCTAGGATGTGTAAAAATAGAGTTTTCCACCATGTCTTCCTGCTATGTGTGGCCACTCAGTAGAACATGCGTCAGCGCAACAGTTTGTATCTGTCACCAGATCGTAACTATTTTGTACCCATCGCACTAAGTAATAACTTTAATTTTCTTCCAAAAGCGGCACTGTGGAGTTGTGTAAAACCATCTTGATTTGATGTTTTTGCCCAAGTTCCAATTTATTATTCAATTGACAACAAGTGAACATTCAGCAAGTATAATTTTGTAATAGAAATAGAAGTTTGATGCCACATAATTTAAAAACTAGTCAGATATTTTTGGTTGTTCTTTTTTCCCAACGATCGTCTCGGTATCGTCTTCATCCGTAAATTGGTATTTCCCTCTATATAGTACGTGTTCGTTTCGGTGCTGCCAGACTCGCGCCGGATACGGGGTTCTTTGGGTTCGTTGTTCGTTAAGAATGTCTCGGTCGATGCCCATGGACCCCATCCGCGTGCGCGCCCGCCCGACGGACGGTTATGCTCCGCGTAACCATGTTGCCATCGTTCGTAGGGTGTGGAGTCTTCTTTCTTCACATTCTCAACGAGAAACGGACCCCGGGGGATCCCTTTGCGCCGGGCGGCGGGAGTGCTGCTCGTTCTGGTGAACCTACACCCGTGTGTGTGTGAAGACATTTACCTCACAGTCCAACATATATCCCCCCTTCGAATCGGTGGCCGGTTGGTAGCGAGCGGCACCGACCGACTAGAAATGTACCGGCAAACGATACTCTGAGGTGAGGTGCCTTGATGACGATGGGGTGATGCTTCCCTTTCGCCGTGTGAAGTGCCTTCGATATTCAAGGTAATTCGTTGAACTACACACCACTAACTGGTGACGGGAAGCAAGAGAAAAGGTAACGCAAGAGAGTGGATGAAGTGTCTCTCTGTGTTCTCGAATATGGCTAAGAATCTTTTATTTCGAGATCGTAAGACAAAAGGTTTCGACGCCCTTGAAGGGGTCGTCGCAAGATATGTCAATTTGCCAGCAATTGAAATGAACACCAAATTTGTATAATATGTTGATTTTCGAATGTGACTATATTGCGACAGAGTAATAGTTATTATGACACCTCTGTTAGTCCGTTCCATTGCTTCTTGATTTCCCCAAAACGATGATGATGATGGGGCGGTGATGATGCGTAAACAGTTCAACAACCCAGACGGCGGATTCCCATTTATCTCTGTTCGCGAGGAAAACGAGAGAAGGCGAGAGAATGAAAGATTGGGCGAAGAATAAGCCAACGAGCCGCGCCGACAAGTGGAACCGTCTCGCGAGTAAACATCTTCCTGCGCCGATCCGAATGACGAGTTCCAAAAATGTGGTATGGTTTGGTTCGGGATATTTGCGATAACCACCGCCATAGCCGGGCCGGGCCGGGCCACGGCCACGGGTTGTTGCCACTTA
>NW_026457406.1:0-1779 GCF_943734635.1 Anopheles cruzii | reverse complement strand
AATAGCTTAAAGTCACGTGACCAAGCAAACAAAAAAACCCACCCATCTCACGACCCCGGGAGTATCGGGGACAAAGTGCGTGAGCGTGATTGGGGAGTAATGCGCCACCCGGCCATAAGGAGCGAGACGAGAATGTTTAAGCAACCCCTAGATGGGTGGGTCGAAGAGTATGTTGGGTTTACATTAACCAAATGATGCTCGTGTTTCAGATCGTTCCGGAAGGCATCTTTGGAGAGGAAGCTCTCATTGACTTCAATTTGGACTCCGCCATTTTCAGTCGATTTTGACAAATCAACAAGATTTATTTAGGGTATAGAAAGCCGTTTAGCGACATGTTACTCAGAATACAATATCGACGGCATACAGTAACGTTTCAGAATCTGGCTGATTTGTCAAAATCGACCGAAAAATGGCGGAGTAATTTAACATTTAAATAGGTTGTGTCATGATGACGCACCCTGTATGAGAAATACTTCATCGCCTAAGTTACGGAAATCCCTCGGATGTAAGAAAGAGGCTCGAATAAGTCAAACTTTTTGATCAACCCATGAGTTGGGGGCTTTGCTCAACGGTCGGGAATCGGAACGAAATGCGAATGACACGCGATGTGTGAGGCGCGCGGCATGCTTCGTGTTGATTACTCCCCGCCAACAACCACAACAACGGCCGTCGTGTGTAGGACACCGGAGCGCAACCAGAAGAACACGACGACTCCGCTTTGTGCTTTGTGTTGTGAGTGATTTGTTTTCAGCAATATTATGAAACCGCACCGTGAACGAGACCGTAGCCAACGAGGCCGTAGCCAGAGGCCCGAAACGGAGCTTCGCGCGCAGATGTTGGCGCGTTTACCGAGAATAAAGGGGGAAAGCATTAAAACACCGGCCCGACAATGATGGCGACATTGTTTCGAAGGACGATTAAAATTGTAAAGCTCCTTCGTGCGCAAACACGGAAAAGAAGATTTCTTTGCCGCTGCGGCGGCCACCAAAGCTCTCCTCGGGCGCGACACATGCTTTTACGACGACTTTCGCACACACACACACAGAATCCGCATCCGCGCAGTGTTTCGCTCCGGTGCAGAGCGGCGCGAGACAATGGTCGTTGAGCATAGATCATAAACTCAGTGCGAGGCGAAAGTGAACCACAGCCACCGTCGCCTATGGGGAGCTACGGACCGACCGAAGAAAGGATTCGAGGATTTGAGCGCGACGAACACGGACGACGACGACGATCCTTTTCAGCACGGCGAAGCACAACGACGGGCCCCAGATGCGATTACTTTGTTGTTGCTGTTCGACATGAAAAGGAGCTGTTTTCAGAGCTTAATGCTCATCCGCAACGGGTTTCGGTGGCAACCCACCCAGCCAGCGGAAAAAGCATTATCTGACATACTTTATCACTCCATGCCCAGCATTTTTGCCACCAAGGCGAACGAACGAATGGAATGAAAATCCTTCTTTTACTCCACCACCATTCATCAGACGGTGAGGCTTTCAGCAAATGTATTAATTTATGCCACAAGGAAACATTTTCTTCTGAGCGTTTAATATTTATGAAAAAAGGACTGTATTATGCTGTAGATACTGGAACATGGAACATCCTATGGCATTACTTTTCGTTCCCTAAATCATAGCTCAACTTCCATCGCATAAAATAGCAAACAATGTCCAATAGTTTATTGAAGTAAAAAGGATCGGGCCATTCCTGGACCGGCATCATCCGGCGCGATGCCGAGGATATTTATTACAGGTCATAGCTTGGTTTATAATATTTGCCCCG
>NW_026457405.1:0-1779 GCF_943734635.1 Anopheles cruzii | reverse complement strand
GCAACTAAATGATGAACCATTCGAATTCCATACGTTGCTTGGACCAGTGTGTACTAAATGGTTTTTTTTGCTATGGTATGAGGAATGTAATAGATTTGATGGTCTGTGAAAATTGCTGCCCAGAGAACCCACAGAGTAGAACGTTAACGACCCGTTTGCAACTTTCATAGAAAAGTGTTTGGATGTAATCTTTCGCTACACGACGAACACAAACCTCAAAAATTAAAGAGCCCGTTTGAAAACACTGTTCTCGAAACAGTTAGCTCTGTTTAAAAACCACTTTATAGTAAAAATGCCTGAAACCGCAGAAATGTCGACACAATTATAAGCATGTTGCAAGTATCGTATGAGCTGCGATATCAATTCAGTGATGTGGAACAAAAATTGTTACCTTTTATTGACAATCATATCAATTAGTTATCAATCTATTTACAATTGGTTCCACAGACTTCTTCGTCTTGAGTTCTCCGGCAAATTCTACAATTCAAGTGTTTTTGTTGCGTAAAAACAATATATAATTAAACTATACATGCTTTAGCGACCACTGTTTTAGAAAAAATCTTCATCTTGATCCATCGACAGTTGCTCGTCGAAGTCAAAACCGAAACTAGCGCCCGTTGATCTGTTTCCGCTGCTCGATCCTTCTGGCGGGTTCTGTTCATCACGCGAAAATTTATCATTTAGAAAATCAAGGTCATTGCTCATCGGTGCGAGGTTCTCCTCCGATATATTCACTTCAAATTCTCCGTTTGAGTATTGAAGCAAAATATCCAACGAACCATTGCTCGACGACTCCGGGCCACTACCAGCTGCTTCGTCAACCGCATGACATTCGAGAGATGTTGGCGACCCGAGTGAAGTGGGACTCGAAGCTTGATTTTGATCGGTATTTTTCGGTGCATCGGTTTTCGTTGCATTTTCCTTGCTCTCAGGCGGATTGCACAATTTCTTAGGAAGAACTACCTCTTCCGCGTCTCGAGCCTTGCACCCTGATGTTGCTTTCGAAATCTTACTTTTTGGATGGTCCTTGTTTTGCTCCAAAGGCTTCAAAACTTTCTGTGGTTGCAATTGTTGTTGCTTCTTCTGGTGCGTGGGGGATTTCGGTTTTAAGAATATATTAGAATCGGTATCGAGTGCAGCAAAACTAGCATGATACGCCTTTGTATTATTTAAAAGCAAGGGACCAGCAGTCGGCGATTTGCGTTTGAGCGGTGGTCGTGTTTTCGCGACTGCTGCTGCCTCCTGTTGCTCAATCTTTTTAGATGATTCTTTTCCTTCACTTGGGTCCTTCTTTTCGTTTGTGGTTTTGTGTTTAACCACAGTCACTGGTTTTGTGTGTGTTGTATTAGATTTGTTAATATTATCGTGGATCTCCGTCAAAACTTTGGGTTCTGGCTTGGGAGCCAGTTGGTTTTTTTGTGGTTCGTTTGTAACCATTTGGGCCACTCTCTTGAATGGTGGACCATTGTCCGATTGAGCACTTCGCTTTTGTCCGTTGTCCATTTTACACTCTTTTTTGTTACCCTTTAGCAACGAGTTCTCGTGTTTGTTAAACATGGTTTCATAGGTGCAAACAGGTTTCATAATTTGGCGCAATTTTGGCAAAGTGTTGGAGATTTTAAAGTCAAACCCAAAAGAAAATTGGCTCGTATCGTTGAGGAACGCGAGCGAAACATCTTCACCGTCGTCCGATTCCGATAGTTGTTCCTGATCGTCATCGGACGGGGACGGCTCTACGACGGCCGGTTCTAATACTCCGATGTGGATTTGCTCCAAACC
>NW_026457404.1:0-1779 GCF_943734635.1 Anopheles cruzii | reverse complement strand
GCAACTAAATGATGAACCATTCGAATTCCATACGTTGCTTGGACCAGTGTGTACTAAATGGTTTTTTTTGCTATGGTATGAGGAATGTAATAGATTTGATGGTCTGTGAAAATTGCTGCCCAGAGAACCCACAGAGTAGAACGTTAACGACCCGTTTGCAACTTTCATAGAAAAGTGTTTGGATGTAATCTTTCGCTACACGACGAACACAAACCTCAAAAATTAAAGAGCCCGTTTGAAAACACTGTTCTCGAAACAGTTAGCTCTGTTTAAAAACCACTTTATAGTAAAAATGCCTGAAACCGCAGAAATGTCGACACAATTATAAGCATGTTGCAAGTATCGTATGAGCTGCGATATCAATTCAGTGATGTGGAACAAAAATTGTTACCTTTTATTGACAATCATATCAATTAGTTATCAATCTATTTACAATTGGTTCCACAGACTTCTTCGTCTTGAGTTCTCCGGCAAATTCTACAATTCAAGTGTTTTTGTTGCGTAAAAACAATATATAATTAAACTATACATGCTTTAGCGACCACTGTTTTAGAAAAAATCTTGATCTTGATCCATCGACAGTTGCTCGTCGAAGTCAAAACCGAAACTAGCGCCCGTTGATCTGTTTCCGCTACTCGATCCTTCTGGCGGGTTCTGTTCATCACGCGAAAATTTATCATTTAGAAAATCAAGGTCATTGCTCATCGGTGCGAGGTTCTCCTCCAATATATTCACTTCAAATTCTCCGTTTGAGTATTGAAGCAAAATATCCAACGAACCATTGCTCGACGACTCCGGGCCACTACCAGCTGCTTCGTCAACCGCATGACATTCGAGAGATGTTGGCGACCCGAGTGAAGTGGGGCTCGCAGCTTGATTTTGATCGGTATTTTTCGGTGCATCGGTTTTCGTTGCATTTTCCTTGCTCTCAGGCGGATTGCACAATTTCTTAGGAAGAACTACCTCTTCCGCGTCTCGACCCTTGCACCCTGATGTTGCTTTCGAAATCTTACTTTTTGGATGGTCCTTGTTTTGCTCCAAAGGCTTCAAAACTTTCTGTGGTTGCAATTGTTGTTGCTTCTTCTGGTGCGTGGGGGATTTCGGTTTTAAGAATATATTAGAATCGGTATCGAGTGCAGCAAAACTAGCATGATACGCCTTTGTATTATTTAAAAGCAAGGGACCAGCAGTCGGCGATTTGCGTTTGAGCGGTGGTCGTGTTTTCGCGACTGCTGCTGCCTCCTGTTGCTCAATCTTTTTAGATGATTCTTTTCTTTCACTTGGGTCCGTCTTTTCGTTTGTGGTTTTGGGTTTAACCACAGTCACTGGTTTTGTGTGTGTTGTGTTACATTTGTTAATATTATCGTGGATCTCCGTCAAAACTTTCGGTTCTGGCTTGGGAGCCGGTTGATTCTTTTGCAGTTCGTTTGTAACCATTTGGGCCACTCTCTTGAATGGCGGACCATTGTCCGATTGAGCATTTCGCTTTTGTCCCTTGTCCATTTTACACTCTTTCTTGTTACCCTTTAGCAACGAGTTCTCGTGTGTGTTAAACATGGTTTCATAGGTGCAAACAGGTTTCATAATTTGGCGCAATTTTGGCAAAGTGTTGGAGATTTTAAAGTCAAACCCAAAAGAAAATTGGCTCGTATCGTTGAGGAACGCGAGCGAAACATCTTCACCGTCGTCCGATTCCGATAGTTGTTCCTGATCGTCATCGGACGGGGACGGCTCTACGACGGCCGGTTCTAATACTCCGATGTGGATTTGCTCCAAACC
>NW_026457403.1:0-1780 GCF_943734635.1 Anopheles cruzii | reverse complement strand
CATGTCGTCTTTCTGTTGACCGTGCCTAATACGCGCCGTAATCTCTGATGTCACTATCATAACTCGCAATGGGTACCGACTAAGACAATCTACGTGTCGCAGTCGCGTTCCAGGTCGGTGTTCCACTTCAAACTTAAAGTCTTGGAGGCATATCACCCATGGTAGCACTTCATTAGGTACTTCTGCCTTCTTTAACGTCTGCTTGAACGCGTTACAATCCGTAACCAACTTAAAGGGTACACCCAACAAATATCTTCGGAATTTCTTGGTCGCTAGGAACACTGCTTTCGCTTCGAGAATGTAACTGTGCTTTCTCGACTCTGATTCAGTGGTTTTCTTGCTCCAAAACCATACTGGATGAAGCTTCCCGTCAAACCATTGCATCAATACAGCTCCAAACCCGTCCTTAGAAGCGTCTGTATGAAGCTCAGTCTTCGCTCCTTGCTCGAACAATCTCAGCACTGGTTCCTTGATCAGTTGTTCTTTCAACTCGTTAAATGCAGTTAATTCCCTTTCGGATATTTCAAAACGACTATCTTTTTTCAACAAATCTGTCAACGGTCGCGCAATCTCCGCATAACCCTTTATGAACTTACGGAAAAACCCTGTTAACCCCAAAAACGCCTGTACTCCTTTCACGTTTGGTGGGACTCGGAAGTTTTTTACCGCCTTGACCTTTTCTATTCCGGGAGATATTGTACCGTTCTCCACGTAATGCCCCAGAAAGGTGATCGATTGTTGTAGAAAGAGGCATTTTTTCCACTTAACCGATAACCCAGCCTCTGCTGCTGCCTCCAATACTTTCTTCGTTTTTTCTAGACACTCGTTATCCGTTTTGCCATGAATGACAACGTCATCCATGTACAAATCCAATATGTTATCCGCGATCAATTCTCGAAACACATGATTCACAAATCGGATGAACGCCGCCGGTGAATTACAAAACCCGAAAGGTGCTCTGTTGAACTCGAATAATCCTCTCTGGGTGGCAAATGCGGTATACTTTTTTGACTCTTCCTTGACTGGGACATGGAAGAAGCCATTCTCAAGGTCCATGACTGTAAACCACCTGGCGTCTTGCAATTTGTCCAGCACTTCTTCTACTATAGGCACCGGAAAGCCATCTTTTAACACGCCTGCGTTCAATTTCCGATAGTCAACGCACACACGGTTGGACCCATCTTTTTTCTTCACCACCACAACCTTGCTTGAAAAGTCTGACGTCGACACACGCACAATCCCTTTCCGTAACCAATCTTCTACTTGTTCGTTCACTACTTTTTCCTCAGAATACGCCAGTCGACGCGGTGGGTCTCTGAACGGTCTTAATTGTTCATCGGGCACAATCTCCATTTCTATCGGACATGACTCGAACTGTTTGGTTTGGTTTGGAACGCAGTTCGCAATTAATTCCGTTATTGTTTTGCGAGACTTCGTTGGCACGGATATTTCGTCTTCTTTGCACAATAACACTTCGGCGGTAGACTTGATTGCATACTTCCTCCGCGGGGACAGTTCGACTCCCTCGTGCGTTATTCTCGCTTCCACATAACGCAGTACTGCTCTCCCCAATACGGCATCGTATCCCATACTGCTACGAGGTACCACGTAGAACAGCATTTCTGGGTACTCGCATTGGTCGATGCATACCGGCGTCAATATTTTTCCCGATGCTGGCGTTCTTTTTCCTCCGAACCCGAGGAAATACATTTCCGCCGGCATCACCACCGGGTCTCTGAGCGATTCCAAAATGTCCTCCGACAGTAGATTATACTCGCTA
>NW_026457402.1:0-1781 GCF_943734635.1 Anopheles cruzii | reverse complement strand
AATTCACAACAAGGATCAACATCATCAATGTCCTCAGTGTCTAAAAAGATTTGCGAAGACACGTGAATTTAAGGATCACATCCGCACGCACACCGGTGAGAAGCCATTCCAGTGTGAAGTCTGTGACAAAACGTTCCATTCGAAAGGCACCCTGCGTCATCATATTAAAATGCACCAGAAGGACCAACGCCATTTTTGTCCTAAGTGTCCACGAAAATACGCACGGCTAATGGATCTAAAGAATCACATCCGCACGCACACAGGTGAGAAGCCATTCCAGTGTAAAGTCTGTGACAAAGCGTTTCATGCGAAATCTATCTTATCTAAACATATGCGTTTTCACAAACAACAACCTGAAACAAATTAATAAATTTAACAGTCCTTAAAAAGGCCAGCCGCATTGGGGATGCCGTCAGGTCTGAGAGCCTTTCCGGGGCTAAGGCCAATGTCGTTGGCTGGTGGTCGCCAATGTTCCGTTAAGGGCTTGTAATGTTCCGTACCAAAATCGTACGCACCACAGATTATACGAAAACACGATATATTCTTTATTTACAGGTCTTTTGTAAATACTCAATTCGGCGAATAAAAAGTTGTGTTCACTATGCGCTGAACTGGTACGGGCGTTGTTCAATTTGATAGTAATAAGTACACCGACAAGTGCGTTCGAGTCATTAACCGCGGTAAAATAATCCTACAACATCGGGCAGTAAATGGACACGGACACTTTGCAACAAGAGGCAGCGGCCACGGCAAAGCATCACCGACAGCCCACGGGAGAATGACCCGTTCCTGGAACTCACAGAGACGGAGGGAAACGAATCAGACCAAAGACTAACAAGGGGCGCCACTCTATAGCTTCTGTAGCTCGGTTCCATCGATGTAAATGCCTCCTGGTTTGGTGGGCTTCACGATGCCAACCGATAGCTCGTCGTCATCCAGCGCCGCCAACAGTCCGTCTTCCTTCGAGTCCTTGCCACGACCGAACAACCTGGTTCCAGATTGAGAGAGCGACAAAGACATTGAACGGATCCGATACAAAAGAAATATCAATAACTGTGTCCACTCGGCGGCTATTCTATCTAACGGGGTGCACCACTCTACACTTTGTGCTCACCAACGATGTCCCCCGGTTCCAGTTCGTCTTGTGTGGGTCGGTTATTGGCGGTCTAATAGTCAGGAATGTTTAAAATAACGCAAATAAAGTGATCAATCAGCTTAGGGGTTAGCTCTGTTAGTTTCACGCTCGTAAGGCCCGGAAGCCAAACTGGACGACAAATGCTCTTATATTGAATTTGTTTCATCTTCTCCGAATCTTGGCGATCCAGCAGCCGTTGGTTGACGAAAGTTTTTTTTGCGTGACAAAGCAACCTTCACTATCGTCGGACCGCAATCGTTTTCGATTTTGCGAGTTCACACTCATCACCATTGATTAACGGCAAATTAACGGGCACCACTTTTTCAGCTGATGTAAAATGTCCGATATTTTTGTCCAGCCGGCAAGTTTAAAGCACACGATCGCGCCATTCGCTGAATGTAAATACGAGATTGGGATATGACAGCTGACGTCTCACAGCACGGGCCACAGTTGACCAATATGCGCAACAGGTATGTTTGAACATTTTGTTTTAGTTATTCGCTATGCGGGAAATTTCCTGATGGCCACTCGGCTCTAGTCGTTGTGGATGAGCCAGAGGGACAGGATTGCTCATTGTGCATCACGCTTTATTGATATCATAGAATTGATTGATTGATTGATTGAGATCGAATTGACAGCATCCAAA
>NW_026457401.1:0-1783 GCF_943734635.1 Anopheles cruzii | reverse complement strand
TAAAATAGAAAAACGGTTCAACACATTCGATCGAAACCGTTAGCTGCTGCCGCCTCTTATTTTCCTGCTCGGTGTATTTCACGTTATTTTCACTTCTTCCTTCTTGCACCGACGGGTTTCGGGTTTTGCTTTCCCGGGTGTTTGTTTCGCGATTTTCCCTCATCATGATGGGCCGGGCTCGGGCCCCGGACGGTAGCCGTCGGTGTGCTCGATGGAGCAATGATGTGATTATTAAAATTTAATAAGGGTAAATAAAAGAAGAGCTTCCCGGGCCGGGATTGGATGATGATGATCATGGTGATGATGATGGAATTGTTTTATTTATTTATTCTCCCGAGCGCAGGCGGGCGGCCTCCAGTTCGATCCGGTGCTCCGAGAGCTGCATCCGGTTTCGCTGACCGGGACTGTCGATTTATGTGAGCATTTTCTTTTTTGTTCCCGTTTGCTGCTGCTTTCGGCTTAAATTGGTTCACGGCCTAACGTTCGCCCTGGCGTTTTCCTCGTGGCCTTTGTCGCTCGTTTAGTCCCGGGTCCGCTTTTTGCTTCCATTCGGGTGGACAATTCGATTCGATGTGAAAAAAAACGTCAACCGAAAAAAAGCAAATAAAATGGAAACCCCTGATGGGGCTAGGCTGCTTGCGAGCAGCGGCGATGCAAAATTGATCGACATTTGAGGACGGTTCGTGGATTTTTCCGTTGAGCCGTCATCGCCGACTGTCGGTAATGTAGTAGTAGTAGAGAGAGAGAGATAGTGCGCATTTTCCGTTCGACTGTCCTATTATGTGCGCCCGGGTTTAATTTGAGTGTCATCATGCCGTGGTTGATTTATGAGCTCGGTGGGCTGCACGGAATGTATCCCCGGAGCACATCGCTTGAAACATTTCACATTGATGGAGCAATATTGGCAAATTGAATTCATCTTGGGCCATTTTGTTTTTCGCACCTATTAGGTGACGGTCACTTTTCCAGGATTTCGTTGAGGTCCTTGGTCTAGGGTTTTGTGCGCACATTAGTGATAAGCTAATGAAACAGCATTTACTAGGTGTGTGCGTTGAGAAGTGAAATATTTTAACACACAAAAAATGTTTCTAAAATTTTTATGCAAATTTCTTTTTTATTCGAAGTATGTGCCATCGTTAGCTATACATTTCTCCTATCTTTCTGCTAAATCGTGGGTTCCCAGACGAAAGAATGCTTCGACTTTTTAAGTAAACTAATTAGTCATCCAATTTCGACTTCCTCGTGGAAAAACGAAGGTCTGCTCAGCCAATACGTGTCCCATCGATGAAAAAGAATGATATTCGGAAAGAACCAAGTCTAGTGAATAACGCGGGGAGGGATAGCAGCTCCATCCAAGTGATTTGATAGTATCCTGAAACAGTTTTGTTTTTTTGGGCGCCTGGTGGCCCGTGGAATCAAGCACCAGGTGGCCCGTGGAATCAAGCACCAGGCGCCCCCATTGAAGCCCACTAGAATTGCATTTTTGTCGTTTTTCGATCAATGCATGGTTCAAATTGATCATTTGTTGTCAGTAGCGATCGGAATTAACGTTTCCATCAGGTTTTAGGAGCTTGTGAAACACCACACCTTTCTGTCCCATCAGAAAGTTCGTTTTTTGGAGTCCTTCGACGCTTTTTTTTGTTAAGTCAAAATCGCCATTTTGAAGTTTTTTTAAACCACTCAAAGCACAGCGATCTTCCAAAACCAAGTCCCGACAAGCATTTGGTGCGATTCCAAAGCAGTTTTCTTCAACAGGGGCAGAAAAATAATAATCCCCGCAAAA
>NW_026457400.1:0-1783 GCF_943734635.1 Anopheles cruzii | reverse complement strand
TTGAATTTCACACATCAGCGTCTGCACATCGGTCTCCGTCAGTCAGTGAAGCTTCCTCTTAAGCTCTGAAACTGTGAATACGCCGCCAGCGGGTGTGTCGTCTAAAACTGTTGTCATTATGTTGTCTGTACGGTTGTCCAAAACTTGTGCCGCTCACACATCTAGTAGAAGGAAATGCACTTTGAACAAAATAAAATGCCTCAGGCTGCATGCTTCTGCCCGGAAGGCGAGTGACACTATTCCACAGACACACACACAATAAATGCATTAGTAGCGAAAATTGAATAATCTAATCTAAGACATCTTAATCTTATTAGAAAGTCCCACAGTTTCGCGTTCTCTCGCTTCATCTCGGACGATTGGCTCGGGCAATAAATATGATTATAGACCCTTCCCGTTGGCAGTTTGTTCCGTTCTGTCGGTAAGATGGGAGGATATAAGAGAAAGAGTTGCGTAGTTGCGTGAATATATGTCGCATGAGCCCCGAAGAAGGAAAAACGCGGCCTTTATCGTTGTCAACTATTTTTATAGAACATCCAGCGGTGCACATCCTTGTGGCTAAGGCTAGTTCACGTTTGGGCTGTGCGATAGTGTTTGTTTTGACGGGATAGAACAAATTATTGTAATGAAAATTAAAATAACTGAGATAGAAATTATTTTAGATGTTTGTCTTGATGTTCATTATTCAACTTCAACTTAACAATTTTTACTTTTTTCGTTTTATGAAACCCTATGAATTGGTTTATTTTTAAAGCAAAGTCGTTGCGCGCCACAATTATTTTCGAGTGCAATCTAAATATATTGGATCTTAATGTATATGCGTTAGTTGCTTGCATGCAATAATGGCAAGAACTATACAAAATCACTCTTCGGATAGATTACCCTCATAGCGGTTTGGTTTCAAAACCCTTCTGGTAAGCGCTATGGCTATGACCTGTGCTCCTTTTTGTGGTGCAGCAACCGACACACTACTCGGCGGGACTTTATCTAGCATCGATGGGCTTAAGACTCCACTCCATGAAATATGCACACTCGAACGTGTTTCGGAAGATGCCTCCTCAGATCCTCAGAGGATCACTATTGAGCGTAATTTATGGCTAATGGGCCTATTAATCTTTGACTGCATATGTGCACCCCTCGACGGTCTACATCTTATAGGCTTCTTGCGCACAAACCCATGGACACGCGCGTGCGTGCGTTGATTGGATCGCTGAGCACGAAGGAAAATAATACTCATTATCGGTAATCATTTCATTTTATTGCCTTTCTCGCCGACGATTGAACCTCTCACCTTGGTGAGGTGAGCTGATCGGAAGTAGGTTTCCAATCCCCGTTGCGATAGTGGCATAGAGGCTGGCAGCATAGTGTCTTCAGCTCAAACAGCATGGCTTCTGGGTGTTGGTGTTGCTGCTGAACACTCGCTGCTCTCACATCACGAGAGGTATCGTTTTTAAATTGCCTGTCGTCGTCGAAGGTGCAATCGAGCATCGCCCCATGCGGCTGCAGCTGTTAAAATTATGCCACAGCTCTCCATCGACATTGAACGATCGTTCGACACTCACTCGCCTCGAAAGCCACAGGGCTTAAAGATCAGCCATCGAGCACAGCGGGAGATGAACAAAATTGCCGGCGGAATTATGGCTTTAAGCAAGCAAGAACAACTCTGCGAAACGATCACCTGGTAACCACAACTGAAGTTGCAAGTCTCACGAGAGCGGTTTTTTCTTTATTTTACACTGTTTATACGATGCAAAAAACGATCGATGGAATCAATTAATGGTTA
>NW_026457399.1:0-1784 GCF_943734635.1 Anopheles cruzii | reverse complement strand
TGGTGGAACCAGAGTGGCAGAAAAAATGAAAACCCCAAGATCGCTCCGCTGGTTGTGAACTCTATCTGGTGCAGCGGGGTCATGGCGCGCAGGAAAATCGCAAAACAGCGATACAATAGTTTAATTCATCGAGAATTATACATGTCAAGTGTGCTGTAGATGCAGCACTATCAGTAAAGTATTCCACTCTTCTTCTTGGACTCGTAAATCTAGTTCTTAGCTAGTTTTCTTAGAGGTCTAAGTTGGGCATGGTAAGCAAGTTGCCTAATGAGCGCCCATGCTGGTTGAAACATGGAACCAGTACAGCAGTGAAAGACGGACTACCAAGCGATACCATCTTCGGTCTAGGATGTGTAAAAATAGAGTTTTCCACCATGTCTTCCTGCTATGTGTGGCCACGCAGTAGAACATGCGTCAGCGCAACAGTTTGTATCTGTCACCAGATCGTAACTATTTTGTACACATCGTACTAAGTAATAATTTTTATTTTCTTCCAAAAGCGGCACTGTGGAGTTGTGTAAAACCATCTTGATTTGATGTTTTTGCCCAAGTTCCAATTTAATATTCAATTGACAACAGGTGAACAGCCAGCAAGTATAATTTTGTAATAGAAATAGAAGTTTGATGCCACATAATTTCAAAACTAGTCGGACATTTTTGGTTGTTCTTTTTTTCCACGATCGTCTCGGTATCGTCTTCGTCCGTAAATTGGTATTCCCCTCTATACAGTACGTGTTCGTTTCGGTGCTGCCAGACTCGCGCCGGATACGGGGTTCTTTGGGTTCGTTGTTCGTTAAGAATGTCTCGGTCGATGCCCATGGACCCCATCCGCGTGTGCGCCCGCCCGACGGACGGTTATGCTCCGCGTAACCATGTTGCCATCGTTCGTAGGGTGTGGAGTCTTCTTTCTTCACATTCTCAACGAGAAACGGACCCCGGGCGATCCCTTTGCGCCGGGCGGCGGGAGTGCTGCTCGTTCTGGTGAACCTACACCCGTGTGTGTGTGAAGACATTTACCTCACAGTCCAACATATATCCCCCTTCGAATCGGTGGCCGGTTGGTAGCGAGCGGCACCTACCGACTAGAAATGTACCGGCAAACGATACTCTGAGGATAGGTGTCTTGATGACGATGGGGTGATGCTTCCCTTTCGCCGTGTGAAGTGCCTTCGATATTCAAGGTAATTCGTTGAACTACACACCACTAACTGGTGACGGGAAGCAAGAGAAAAGGTAACGCAAGAGAGTGGATGAAGTGTCTCTCTGTGCTCTCGAATATGGCTAAGAATCTTTTATTTCGAGGTCGTAAGACAAAAGGCATTGACGCCCTTAAAGGGGTCGTCGCAAGATATGTCAATTTGCCAGCAATTGAAATGAACACCAAATTTGTATAATATGTTGATTTTCGAATGTGACTATATTGCGGCAGAGTAATAGTTATTATGACACCTCTGTTAGTCCGTTCCAATGCTTCTTGATTTCCCCAAAACGATGATGATGATGGGGCGGTGATGATGCGTAAACAGTTCAACAACCCAGACGGCGGATTCTCATTTATCTCTGTTCGCGGGGAAAACGAGAGAAGGCGAGAGAATGAAAGATTGGGCGAAGAATAAGCCAACGAGCCGCGCCGACAAGTGGAACCGTCTCGCGAGTAAACATCTTCCTGCGCCAATCCGAATGACGAGTTCCAAAAATGTGGTATGGTTTGGTTCGGGATATTTGCGATAACCACCACCATAGCCGGGCCGGGCCGGGCCACGGCCACGGGTTGTTGCCACTTA
>NW_026457398.1:0-1784 GCF_943734635.1 Anopheles cruzii | reverse complement strand
AATTCACAACAAGGATCAACATCATCAATGTCCTCAGTGTCTAAAAAGATTTGCGAAGACACGTGAATTTAAGGATCACATCCGCACGCACACCGGTGAGAAGCCATTCCAGTGTGAAGTCTGTGACAAAACGTTCCATTCGAAAGGCACCCTGCGTCATCATATTAAAATGCACCAGAAGGACCAACGCCATTTTTGTCCTAAGTGTCCACGAAAATACGCACGGCTAATGGATCTAAAGAATCACATCCGCACGCACACAGGTGAGAAGCCATTCCAGTGTAAAGTCTGTGACAAAGCGTTTCATGCGAAATCTATCTTATCTAAACATATGCGTTTTCACAAACAACAACCTGAAACAAATTAATAAATTTAACAGTCCTTAAAAAGGCCAGCCGCATTGGGGATGCCGTCAGGTCTGAGAGCCTTTCCGGGGCTAAGGCCAATGTCGTTGGCTGGTGGTCGCCAATGGTGGTGGTTAAGGGCTTGTAATGTTCCGGACCAAAATCGTACGCACCACAGATTATACAAAAAACACGATATATTCTTTATTTACAGGTCTTTTGTAAATACTCAATTCGGCGAATAAAAAGTTGTGTTCACTATGCGCTGAACTGGTACGGGCGTTGTTCAATTTGATAGTAATAAGTACACCGACAAGTGCGTTCGAGTCATTAACCGCGGTAAAATAATCCTACAACATCGGGCAGTAAATGGACACGGACACTTTGCAACAAGAGGCAGCGGCCACGGCAAAGCATCACCGACAGCCCACGGGAGAATGACCCGTTCCTGGAACTCACAGAGACGGAGGGAAACGAATCAGACCAAAGACTAACAAGGGGCGCCACTCTATAGCTTCTGTAGCTCGGTTCCATCGATGTAAATGCCTCCTGGTTTGGTGGGCTTCACGATGCCAACCGATAGCTCGTCGTCATCCAGCGCCGCCAACAGTCCGTCTTCCTTCGAGTCCTTGCCACGACCGAACAACCTGGTTCCAGATTGAGAGAGCGACAAAGACATTGAACGGATCCGATACAAAAGAAATATCAATAACTGTGTCCACTCGGCGGCTATTCTATCTAACGGGGTGCACCACTCTACACTTTGTGCTCACCAACGATGTCCCCCGGTTCCAGTTCGTCTTGTGTGGGTCGGTTATTGGCGGTCTAATAGTCAGGAATGTTTAAAATAACGCAAATAAAGTGATCAATCAGCTTAGGGGTTAGCTCTGTTAGTTTCACGCTCGTAAGGCCCGGAAGCCAAACTGGACGACAAATGCTCTTATATTGAATTTGTTTCATCTTCTCCGAATCTTGGCGATCCAGCAGCCGTTGGTTGACGAAAGTTTTTTTTGCGTGACAAAGCAACCTTCACTATCGTCGGACCGCAATCGTTTTCGATTTTGCGAGTTCACACTCATCACCATTGATTAACGGCAAATTAACGGGCACCACTTTTTCAGCTGATGTAAAATGTCCGATATTTTTGTCCAGCCGGCAAGTTTAAAGCACACGATCGCGCCATTCGCTGAATGTAAATACGAGATTGGGATATGACAGCTGACGTCTCACAGCACGGGCCACAGTTGACCAATATGCGCAACAGGTATGTTTGAACATTTTGTTTTAGTTATTCGCTATGCGGGAAATTTCCTGATGGCCACTCGGCTCTAGTCGTTGTGGATGAGCCAGAGGGAAAGGATTGCTCATTGTGCATCACGCTTTATTGATATCATAGAATTGATTGATTGATTGATTGAGATCGAATTGACAGCATCCAAA
>NW_026457397.1:0-1787 GCF_943734635.1 Anopheles cruzii | reverse complement strand
ACACACACACACACACACACACACACACACACACACACACACACAAACACAATAATATTTGGCCCCAGGGAAAGCTAATTTGAGAATGTTACACGCGCATCGTAATTACAAACGGTACGATACGATCGCACTAAAAGGCTCGCCAGCATATGCAGTTAACATCTCGCCATCGATAACGTCGTCGTCGTTGTGGTTGGGAGACTATATGGGTGCGTTAATGGCACCTAACTAGGCTCGGAGAATGACAACCATCAAATTGCGACACATCCAGTGGCTTCACACAATATCCTCTTCCACTCATCAACGTCTTACACATCGTACAAACCCGACGTACGATGACCACCACTTCATGATGTTGCCACTTCGAGAAGCGGAGCCCATACCCCTTGGCTAAGGATTGAGACCGTGTGAGTCTATCTCGGGCACTACGTGGCCATTTGGGGGAAGCTGGAAAACTGCTCCCCCGTTGGGTGGCATATACTTTCGGCCCGGAGAATAGGGCACTTGTCGCTCATAATCCCGCCGATAGCTAGGATCGTGCGACGCACTTCGGATATGGCGGCCATCGCCATCTGGGTCGGTTAATCGTACGTGAGTGTGATTCGTCCCACGGAGCATCGAAAGGCTGGCGCCTCAACGACACTCAAAGTGGAGGATTACCGTGTGTGCAAAATAAAAAGAAACGGATGCCAGCTTGTGGATGAAGATGACACTATTCGCGTGCTACAATTTTATAGGCATTCAGAGTCATTATTTCACCAAAAAGTTTACTATATGCCGCTATGTGTGGCGCACGAAATAGAAGGCACACAGTTATACAAGTTTGATAACCATTTAGCATATTCTGCCATTTTGGCAATAGCGAGGTACGGCAGTCCCCCTAATGTCGATGGGTAAATAGAGTTCGGTCGAACGGGTCCCGCGGGACTGGCACGACGCCATAAAGCTGTCGATGTCGAATGGCTGGTAGGATTCGAGCCGCTGGCCGATTACACGATACACGCATCTAACGCCCCCCCGGTCCAGCGAAATGAAGGGATGAAAACACTTTCACTCCTCACCTCAACGGCAACAACGGTGCATTCGCAACAATCTGCGAGGGTGCCCGATATTGGAAGGTACCATTCGGTCGGTAATGATGATAGAAGTAGCAAGAACATTCTATGTTCCATTTCAAGCCTCTTTCGAATAGAGTATGTGAATTGCATTAAATTATGCATCTCTTGTCGGTGGCTCGAAGTGGTGTTTCGATGACAGTCACGAAGGGCACGAAGTTCCTCCCGTGGAGACGTCAAGTAGGCGGCGACAAAAAGCCCCAGAACGAATGTTAAACAATCATTTACCCGCCTGTGCTTCTCCGGTACTTCGGGCTGGCACGAACCACGGCACGAATGGTGCTATTTAAATTAAATTCCCGAAATTCCTGGCGCTAAAAACGCAAAATCCGGATGAAATTAAATGTCCGAGGGAACAATAAATTCGGCAATGTTATGCCCGGACGCCACAAATACCGCCCAAAACCACCAGCTTCGGCTCCTCTTAAAGCCAGCGCCTGGTTTCTTAAAGGATTCACCATGGACTTTATTTCGACGCGCAGGGTTACGCGTGATTATGGGCCGGCGGGTTCGAAATCTGCCGCCGTCAGCAGGAAGCAAGCGCACAGTTTAATGATGGGAAAAGAAAAGTTCAACATAATAACATAATCCTCACGCACTGTCCGTGGCCGATGACATGCCGGTGTGGTGGTCACCGTGAAGCGTGAACCGACCTATCACAGCACATCGGCA
>NW_026457396.1:0-1787 GCF_943734635.1 Anopheles cruzii | reverse complement strand
ACACACACACACACACACACACACACACACACACACACACACACAAACACAATAATATTTGGCCCCAGGGAAAGCTAATTTGAGAATGTTACACGCGCATCGTAATTACAAACGGTACGATACGATCGCACTAAAAGGCTCGCCAGCATATGCAGTTAACATCTCGCCATCGATAACGTCGTCGTCGTTGTGGTTGGGAGACTATATGGGTGCGTTAATGGCACCTAACTAGGCTCGGAGAATGACAACCATCAAATTGCGACACATCCAGTGGCTTCACACAATATCCTCTTCCACTCATCAACGTCTTACACATCGTACAAACCCGACGTACGATGACCACCACTTCATGATGTTGCCACTTCGAGAAGCGGAGCCCATACCCCTTGGCTAAGGATTGAGACCGTGTGAGTCTATCTCGGGCACTACGTGGCCATTTGGGGGAAGCTGGAAAACTGCTCCCCCGTTGGGTGGCATATACTTTCGGCCCGGAGAATAGGGCACTTGTCGCTCATAATCCCGCCGATAGCTAGGATCGTGCGACGCACTTCGGATATGGCGGCCATCGCCATCTGGGTCGGTTAATCGTACGTGAGTGTGATTCGTCCCACGGAGCATCGAAAGGCTGGCGCCTCAACGACACTCAAAGTGGAGGATTACCGTGTGTGCAAAATAAAAAGAAACGGATGCCAGCTTGTGGATGAAGATGACACTATTCGCGTGCTACAATTTTATAGGCATTCAGAGTCATTATTTCACCAAAAAGTTTACTATATGCCGCTATGTGTGGCGCACGAAATAGAAGGCACACAGTTATACAAGTTTGATAACCATTTAGCATATTCTGCCATTTTGGCAATAGCGAGGTACGGCAGTCCCCCTAATGTCGATGGGTAAATAGAGTTCGGTCGAACGGGTCCCGCGGGACTGGCACGACGCCATAAAGCTGTCGATGTCGAATGGCTGGTAGGATTCGAGCCGCTGGCCGATTACACGATACACGCATCTAACGCCCCCCCGGTCCAGCGAAATGAAGGGATGAAAACACTTTCACTCCTCACCTCAACGGCAACAACGGTGCATTCGCAACAATCTGCGAGGGTGCCCGATATTGGAAGGTACCATTCGGTCGGTAATGATGATAGAAGTAGCAAGAACATTCTATGTTCCATTTCAAGCCTCTTTCGAATAGAGTATGTGAATTGCATTAAATTATGCATCTCTTGTCGGTGGCTCGAAGTGGTGTTTCGATGACAGTCACGAAGGGCACGAAGTTCCTCCCGTGGAGACGTCAAGTAGGCGGCGACAAAAAGCCCCAGAACGAATGTTAAACAATCATTTACCCGCCTGTGCTTCTCCGGTACTTCGGGCTGGCACGAACCACGGCACGAATGGTGCTATTTAAATTAAATTCCCGAAATTCCTGGCGCTAAAAACGCAAAATCCGGATGAAATTAAATGTCCGAGGGAACAATAAATTCGGCAATGTTATGCCCGGACGCCACAAATACCGCCCAAAACCACCAGCTTCGGCTCCTCTTAAAGCCAGCGCCTGGTTTCTTAAAGGATTCACCATGGACTTTATTTCGACGCGCAGGGTTACGCGTGATTATGGGCCGGCGGGTTCGAAATCTGCCGCCGTCAGCAGGAAGCAAGCGCACAGTTTAATGATGGGAAAAGAAAAGTTCAACATAATAACATAATCCTCACGCACTGTCCGTGGCCGATGACATGCCGGTGTGGTGGTCACCGTGAAGCGTGAACCGACCTATCACAGCACATCGGCA
>NW_026457395.1:0-1788 GCF_943734635.1 Anopheles cruzii | reverse complement strand
GATCCGCCGCAAGATTTCCGCTGATGTGTCGCCGTTCGGTCGAACGAGTGAACCAAGGTAGACGAACTCGTCCACCAGCCCGAACTCCTGGCCATCGATCGTTACGCTCTGGCTCTGGTGGGGTGTGTTTTGGCCGGTCATCATGTATTTGGTCTTCGTGTTGTTGATGATGATGCCAAGCCTTGCTGCTTCCCTCTCTATTTTGCTGAACACGTCGACGACGTCCGCATATCGCCGTCCGGCGATGTCCAAATCGTCAGCGAAGGCCAGGAGTTGGACCATGCTCGTGGCCAGGGTTCGCTGTGCTGGGATGTTGGCCCGCCTTATTACCCCTTCCAAGGCTAGGTTGAAGAGTAGACAGGAAAGAGCATCGCCCTGTCTCAGCCCCTCTCTTGTCTCGAATGCCCCGGACATGGCATTCTGCATCCTCATTCGACACTGGGTACCAGTCAGCGTCGCTCTCACCAAGCGTATCAACTTGGTTTCGAAGCCAAGCTCCTTCATGACGACCAGCAGCTCACGTCGCTTAATCCGGTCATAAGCCTGCTTGAAGTCAATGAAGAGATGATGCGTCTGGACATTGAACTCGCTTCCCCGTTGTAGGATTAGACGTAGGCTGAATATTTGGTCCGCTGTGGAGCGGTTGCGTCTAAATCCGCATTGGTAATCCCCAGTTACCGTCTCGGCATGCGGCAGTAGTCGTGTGTACAAGATTCGGGCTAGCACCTTGTAAGCTGTATTGAGAAGACAGATTCCGCGATAGTTTTCACACAGCGTTTTATCCCCTTTTTTATGGATGGCGACGATCGCTCCCTCCAGTAAACCCGCTGATAGCTGCTCTTCTCTCCAGGATTTGCTGACCATCTGGTGCATTACGGTCATCAGCTCAGAGCCCCCATACTTCAGCAGCTCTGGGGCAATGTTGTCCGGTCCTGTTGCCTTGTTACACTTGAGCTGTTGGATGGCATCAGCAACCTCCTCAATCGTCGGGTCCTCGACCATTCTCCCGTCATCGTCAGTGAAGCTATAGTCTGGATCGCTGGCTTCAGTTGCGCCATCATTTAGAAGTGTGTCGAAGTGTTCCTTATAGCGGTTAAGAACATCCAGTTCTGCAG
Source organism: Anopheles cruzii (assembly GCF_943734635.1). NCBI lineage: Eukaryota > Metazoa > Arthropoda > Insecta > Diptera > Culicidae > Anopheles > Anopheles cruzii. Next base: position 673 of record NW_026457395.1, on the reverse strand, counting down.
TCAGGAGGTTGCCATCCCGACTGCGACACATGTTTATATGGGCTTTAAAACCACGGCGCTGATTGTTGATATTTTTGTAGAATTTGCGTGATTCGCTTGCGTTGTTAAGCTTCTCAAGGTCAAGTAACTCCGCCTCTTGGGTTTCGCGCTTCTTGCGGCGGTGCACCTGTTTCTCCTTGCATCTCAGAGTCGTATATCTCTCTTTGTTGGCGCGCGTTTTGTGCTGCAGCATTTTCACACGGGCCTGGTTTTTCGTGGCGGTGATCTCTGCGCATTCATCGTCAAACCAGCTTTTATAGTGTGTAGGCCTCTGGTAGCCTACGCTGCTGGTTGCCGCTTCCGTTATTAATGTGCCCACCGTTTGCCACTCTAGTGCCTCACTTGTTCCTTGTCGTGCCTCCCGTAGCTTCTCGGCGATGCTGCGCTCATACGCAGCAGCTACCTCGGGGGGCCCGCAGCCTAGCGACAGCTATCCGCCTCACCGTAGCCGGGCGGGTTGTGTGTGCCCGAGCCAGGCGTGCTCTTAGGGTGGCCACCACTAGGTAGTGGTCCGAGTCCACATTTGCCTGCCAGGCCGTCTTCACGTCAATCACGTCCGAAAAATGCCTGCCGCTAATCAGGAAGTGGTCGATTTGGTTATCCGGGAGAGCGTTATTCGGGTGCTGCCAAGTAG
>NW_026457394.1:0-1790 GCF_943734635.1 Anopheles cruzii | reverse complement strand
AAACAACCCGAATTATGCTGAATTTTATGTTACGTTTGTATGGGAGCCCCTCTCCCGGGAAGTGTGAAATGTACTTTTTCTATTATATGATCCTAATTGAAATCTAGAAGGCTGTAGCAGTCCGTTGCTATCTCTCTCTTTCTCTCTCTCTCTCTCTCAATCTCTCTCTCTCTCTCTCAATCTCTCTCTCTCTCTCTCTCTCTCTCTTTCTATCTCTCTTTTTCCTCTCTTTCTATCTTTCTCTCTCTCTCTCTCTCTCTCTTTTTCTGTATCTCTCTCTCTCTCTCTCTCTATCTCTCTCTTTCTTTCTCTCTTTCTCTCCCTCCATTTATCTCTCCCTCTCTCTTCCTCTCTTTCGCACCTTCTTCAAAAATAAACGCATACTATGCAGTTCCCCACAACATCACACTACCCTCAAGATGGATGGAATGAGGGGTGGTGATAGGTGGAAGATGGAAGGAAAAGGCTTTTAAGGGAAACCAATCGATTTACAGACCACCAAAACCTAAGAAACGATACCCATATTGCCCTAGGACGTATTTTAAGGATTGGGGTTGTATGGGGACCTCCCCTTCCCTTCGTCCTGCAAGGACCAAATTTTGTCACATGGTCTCTCGAGTGACCATCAACTATCGTGCAAGTTTTGATGAAATTCGATTCATAACTTGTGGAGTAATTGATGTTTTTAACGGTTAGTTGTATGGGAGGGCAAAGAAAGAGGGGGGTTAGGGGTTTCTAACCTTGACTATTGCACTCCCCGGCCCCAAAAACCCCTGTATACCAAATTTCGAGTCAATCGGTCCAGTAGTTTCGGAGTCTATAAGGGACACACAGACACAACTTGAATTTTATATATATAGATTATTAGAACGGACAGAGCTGTGTTAAGCAATTTAGGTTTTGTACTCAAGCTGATACACTGTCAAGGTTCGAATTAACGTTTTTTGCATCAATATTCCAACAATGATTCGTGCGTTCCAAAACGTTTTCCTACACTGATCCTAAAATTACAATTAACGAAGAGAGCCATTTCCATTAGCTGTACCTCTGGGCATCTTCTTTTTTCAAAGATGGCAACGCAAAGCAGCTCATTCACAATAATTGCTTGATAATACCTTTCAAAATACCACAGATCATCCATTAGGGTTGCTAGTAGTCGACTCTCAAAACAAAATGACGAATCCGCCCTCAACGTCCCAATTCATGCGATCCCATTAGAAGGATAACGGCTTTCAATACTGCTCCGTTGGGATTTGTTTCCTGGCTGGGACACTCTCGGGAAAAAACGAAAAAACGGTTCGCCGGTTGGAGAATTCGAATTCCTTGCCCGTTCCACACGGCGAACGATCTGATAGTCACCGTGGCATTGAGCACCGGAATGGGTTCGTCCCACACTCGGTGCCGCGGGTGCAAAAACTTTAAATTCTCACATTCTAACGGCCGCCCATTACGGATCCGGCATGCCCGGTTTACCGGTTCACTCGTACCCCAACAACGCTCCGTTTCGCATGAATTTAGCATGAGTCGAAACGATTTCGAAAGGCTAAGTGAAAGCTCACGTTATTCTCCAGTTTTTTTTATGTTCCTTTCTCAAACTGGCACGAAAAACCCTGGGCCCACGGAAAAACGGGTGAACCCCAAGAACCCTTCAAGGCGGGTGGTTAGTTGTGCTTTCATGATTCGATTTTCGTTAGAACTGCATAATGTATGCTGGCCCTGGCACCGGGTACGAGGCACGCTGCCATAAATTATGTACCTTCGAAAGTGACGGGAAAGTGCAAAATGCTGAT
>NW_026457393.1:0-1790 GCF_943734635.1 Anopheles cruzii | reverse complement strand
TAGACGCTTGATCGCCGCTCGGTAGCAGCGCGTTGTTCACGAACACGTGGCCTCCGACAACCATGGGTCTGGCCGTCACCGAAAGCTCCTTACTGCGCGTCGGGTTGTCATCGGTCAGCAGCACACTTTCGGCGGCATGCCCATTCCCGTAAGGCACATCACCGATACGATCGACGATCAAACGATCCACTTCGATGGTGTCAACCGGTGGTGGTTCCTGCTCGGCAGCACCGTTCTCCGCATGCCGTTGCTTGTGGGCCGCGTTGTTCAGCACCTTCACGTCGAGCCGTTTCATCTGGTCGGCTTGCGACGTCCTGTGCTCCGCGTCATCCACTTCCATGGCAACTGCTGCTACTGGTGCTGCTGCGACTGATTTTCCCATATCGACTGCAGCCGCGGCACGATCGGCTGATTGCTCCTCTGACAAGTCTGGCTTCCTTGCCTCCTTTCCCCGTAACCTGCCGTTAAGTCTCGTGCGGCTCGTATTTAGGCTGCTATTCTTCGCCGACACACCGAGCGTCGTTGGTTTGTCGTCTCCATTAAACACTGTGATGCCGCCACTCTTGCGGCCGAATGGCTTCGTTGGCGGCAGGACACTAACACATCCATTCACCTCGCATCGCTTGGTGGTCGTTGCACTCTCGTCCCTTAGCGCGACAGTGTTCTTCTCTTCCAACGCAGGTAGTGGTCCTTCTATCACACGCACGAAACTGTCCCGAACCGTACCACTACGATCAATTCCGATCGGTTTTGAAGGTCTCGTTGGTGCTCGCATTCCGTACACTGCTCCGGGTACCGTTGCTGCACACTCGACGAGGCCTGTTTGGCTGTGCGTGGAGGGCTTACTTGTGGTCGTGAAGCGATTCCTGTTGGCCATTTTGGACGGAGGTAAAATTGCCACCGTTCGGCTGGCGACCGCCGTTGGGCGAATGTCGTCCACTTGCACGGCGTAGGGGTCACTGGCACGGCGTTGCGTAACGGTCGCAGACTGCCGACGGCTTGGACCTGCGATCGGCTGCACATTGCCCGTTTGGCGTCCTTTCCGCTCATCCATTGCTGCGATTATATCGTACTTAGGTTCGAGGTAGTATTTGAGGAGCTGCCTCTCTTCTTCCCATTTATCGTACGCACTCAGCTGGCTCACTCGTGGTGCTTCCCTTCGCACGCTGTAGTCGGTTCGGTACCGTCCGCCACATTTGTCCTGATAACTTTTTGCGTCGGTGTATCTGTCGCTACGCTGCTCCGCTCGATCGTGCCTACGGTGCGATCGGCTTGCTTCGGCCACCCACTCACTCGTCCTAATTGCGCGCATCTTTTCTTCGAAGACGCGCTTCTTCATTTCTGATAACTCTTTTCTCATCTCGTCCTTCATCTCCCTCATCATCGTGCGCGTCAACGTTTCGGCGCGCGCCGCTCTCGCGGCCGCTGACCCTGTCGTAGGGGCCATTGCTTCCCGGTAGCCGGGGACGCATCGCGTCGCCATCGCTCCCGTGCTGGTTTGCGTTGGCGTCATCCTGCCACTGGATGCTGCACCGCGTTGAGCTCGCTCACTCACTTTCACGCACGACGAACGCACTATGGTTTTCCCTTACCGGGATTTTGTTGGTTTCCCCTTGCCGGGGTTTGATTTGTTTCACCTTTGAGTGTTACTAACACTCTCGGAAACAATTTTGCAGTGTTATTGCAATGTCAATATCACAATAATTTTGCAGTGTTGTGAACACTCTCGGATATAATTTTGAGTGTTGAGTAATAGTCAAACACCGCGACCGTTCCGTATCTTGAAGTCC
>NW_026457392.1:0-1790 GCF_943734635.1 Anopheles cruzii | reverse complement strand
AAACAACCCGAATTATGCTGAATTTTATGTTACGTTTGTATGGGAGCCCCTCTCCCGGGAAGTGTGAAATGTACTTTTTCTATTATATGATCCTAATTGAAATCTAGAAGGCTGTAGCAGTCCGTTGCTATCTCTCTCTTTCTCTCTCTCTCTCTCTCAATCTCTCTCTCTCTCTCTCAATCTCTCTCTCTCTCTCTCTCTCTCTCTTTCTATCTCTCTTTTTCCTCTCTTTCTATCTTTCTCTCTCTCTCTCTCTCTCTCTTTTTCTGTATCTCTCTCTCTCTCTCTCTCTATCTCTCTCTTTCTTTCTCTCTTTCTCTCCCTCCATTTATCTCTCCCTCTCTCTTCCTCTCTTTCGCACCTTCTTCAAAAATAAACGCATACTATGCAGTTCCCCACAACATCACACTACCCTCAAGATGGATGGAATGAGGGGTGGTGATAGGTGGAAGATGGAAGGAAAAGGCTTTTAAGGGAAACCAATCGATTTACAGACCACCAAAACCTAAGAAACGATACCCATATTGCCCTAGGACGTATTTTAAGGATTGGGGTTGTATGGGGACCTCCCCTTCCCTTCGTCCTGCAAGGACCAAATTTTGTCACATGGTCTCTCGAGTGACCATCAACTATCGTGCAAGTTTTGATGAAATTCGATTCATAACTTGTGGAGTAATTGATGTTTTTAACGGTTAGTTGTATGGGAGGGCAAAGAAAGAGGGGGGTTAGGGGTTTCTAACCTTGACTATTGCACTCCCCGGCCCCAAAAACCCCTGTATACCAAATTTCGAGTCAATCGGTCCAGTAGTTTCGGAGTCTATAAGGGACACACAGACACAACTTGAATTTTATATATATAGATTATTAGAACGGACAGAGCTGTGTTAAGCAATTTAGGTTTTGTACTCAAGCTGATACACTGTCAAGGTTCGAATTAACGTTTTTTGCATCAATATTCCAACAATGATTCGTGCGTTCCAAAACGTTTTCCTACACTGATCCTAAAATTACAATTAACGAAGAGAGCCATTTCCATTAGCTGTACCTCTGGGCATCTTCTTTTTTCAAAGATGGCAACGCAAAGCAGCTCATTCACAATAATTGCTTGATAATACCTTTCAAAATACCACAGATCATCCATTAGGGTTGCTAGTAGTCGACTCTCAAAACAAAATGACGAATCCGCCCTCAACGTCCCAATTCATGCGATCCCATTAGAAGGATAACGGCTTTCAATACTGCTCCGTTGGGATTTGTTTCCTGGCTGGGACACTCTCGGGAAAAAACGAAAAAACGGTTCGCCGGTTGGAGAATTCGAATTCCTTGCCCGTTCCACACGGCGAACGATCTGATAGTCACCGTGGCATTGAGCACCGGAATGGGTTCGTCCCACACTCGGTGCCGCGGGTGCAAAAACTTTAAATTCTCACATTCTAACGGCCGCCCATTACGGATCCGGCATGCCCGGTTTACCGGTTCACTCGTACCCCAACAACGCTCCGTTTCGCATGAATTTAGCATGAGTCGAAACGATTTCGAAAGGCTAAGTGAAAGCTCACGTTATTCTCCAGTTTTTTTTATGTTCCTTTCTCAAACTGGCACGAAAAACCCTGGGCCCACGGAAAAACGGGTGAACCCCAAGAACCCTTCAAGGCGGGTGGTTAGTTGTGCTTTCATGATTCGATTTTCGTTAGAACTGCATAATGTATGCTGGCCCTGGCACCGGGTACGAGGCACGCTGCCATAAATTATGTACCTTCGAAAGTGACGGGAAAGTGCAAAATGCTGAT
>NW_026457391.1:0-1790 GCF_943734635.1 Anopheles cruzii | reverse complement strand
GATTTAAATTGTGGTTAAACTTTTATTGTGGATTGCGGACCTCTTCACTTGTCTTTGGCAATCAAGCGAACTTGCCCATACGCACACAAAAGGACGTTTTAATAGAACCATTATATAATATCGATTTATACCATAAGGAACTACAGTATAGACTACAAATAAGGCAAAAGCCCATAAGGCAAAAATATCATTAGATACAGCTAAAATTAAAAGAATAGAGAGTACAAAAAGCTCAGCAAATCCAATAAAAGCATCAATAGGTACAAAAGTATTGCTAAGAAAAGAAAATAGACGAAAACTGGATCCAGTCTATGCTGGACCTTTCGAAATCATTCAAGAAAACCATCCCAATGTACTAATAAAAAATCTCTCAACGCAAGAGATTAAAAAAATACATAAAAATAGAATAATTTTTAGCTTAAGAAGTGAAAGTTTAACCGAAAATCAAACCTGTAAGAGAAAGCTGGGCTAGACAATCTTAAAAGTGAATGTTTTACTTCATAAAATCATTCCTCTTTCAGGGGGAAGGTGTGGCATAACCTGCACATAGTTTACCAATAACCCACTCTAAATCTGTCAACTAATGCAACATTTGAAGACGTTGCAACACGTTAACCATTCCCACGCTAAGCTAAGCAATTGCTAAGTGGTTCAGCACCGATGGGAACGCAGAACCACTGAGCATGCAAAACCGCGCCCAAGTTCCAGTTCCAGAACGCGGCGCCGATGACTAAAATAATGCTTCGGCGCCGGTCTCTCACTCTCCCCCATCACGCAACACTCTCTCTCACGATTCAACTTCACTCAAATGAATACTAGTCCAGCTCTCTCAGAATGAACTTATTTTAGATTGACCATAGTTTATAATTCATTGAGTTGTAGAATAAATTTAAATAGTAACAGCCTGCATTGGGGATCATGGTCCATCTGCACCGGAATCGTGAGGCCTGGCCCGGACGCCCAGCATATGATCTGCTGCGCAGGCGATCCCGTTCCCGAGCACCCGGCAACCCGACGCGACAACCAGCTCACGCAGACGCGCCAAAGGTGCACCCAAAAGATGAAAAAAACCGTAAGCCACAGACTATTCAAATTTTTCGAATCCTTCGAATTCGAATTTTTACCAACACGATCGACAGTTTTCGTTCCAAAATTCGAGAGGCCACTGGTCTCATCGAGGAAATTTCTCGACCCAAAGAGGTAATTGGACGCAGCGTGGACGATATCCACCGAATGTGTTTTTAGCACACCAAGGAGGTTTTCAATATCAGCCACAAGCGCATCAGGCTAGCCAAATACAGTGGTATCCACACAAAATAATTTCATTGAATACACCAAATGCTGTAATTGAAGACAAAAATTAAAAAAAAACACAAGAAGTACATATATGTAGGTTAAGAAAATAAAAACAATAAAATAAAAACAACTAAAATTATAAACAAAAAAAAAGGAAATTCACCTCTCCGTTAGGGGTAAGGGAATTCAGGGATGCATTGAAAATAACATTTATATAAAAATCATAAATGAAATTTATAGTTAACCGTAATATAAAAACAATGAGAAACAAAATTGTGAGAGATACTTGAAATAATACTTGAATAATACTTGACCCACCTGCACCCACCTCTCCAGCCTTGACTCTCGGTCGCTCCAACTGGACGCGACATTTTTGCCAGCCACCCAAGCAACCGAGATCATCAACCACCCCCTCAGAGTAAACACGCAGGGAAATGAGGAAGTCAAAGAGGCCAAACCTATAGTATTGATCGAGGAGGAAACTCAGAGAAGAG
>NW_026457390.1:0-1790 GCF_943734635.1 Anopheles cruzii | reverse complement strand
CCTCGCGTTTCCGTTTCGCGGCGAGAGGGCTCAGGTTGCTGCTGCTGCTGCTGCTGGACACACTCGTACATTTCGGCGCGACTGACACACCGCAACCGTATACATTCAAATTAGTTGCACGTGCACCTGCCCTCACGGGCAGGGGACACTGGGGCTTCTAACGTGCGCCAGGCACCTCGGGCACACCGAAAACCTTGTCCCTTACGGGGTCCGCTGATGGTCGGCAGCACGTTCACCACTCGACGTTGCCGTCGGCCGCTGACCAGTGGCCGGGGAAAGCAATCGAGTCATTTTCCCGGCTCCCGGCGAGAGAAAGCCCCACGGAGGAGTGTGGTGCATGATGCACTCCCTGATACGATCGCATGTGCAAACCACGCTGCACCGATGGGGTGAAAAAACATTTTGATTAACTCCCCGCGCCACCCCCCGGGAACGCACGCGCCGGCTTCCGAAGTCCGAAGATCTGGCCGCCCGCAGGCTCAAGAATGTGTCCCGAGCGCTCGAGAGGGCGCTTTCCCGACGGAAGGCTTCCAGGAGAAATTAATACGGTTCGATAACCGAGCCGCTTGGCATCGTTCGAGGCGTTCGAAAGGCATGAGTTTTGTTCGATAATACAACCACAATGTGCGGTTCTATTACCACAGGTTATATTCATCTGAGACTGTTACTTCACCTGAGGCTACCCTTATATACAAAATACTGCGCCGAAAGACGTTGGTTTAGTATTGTTTAGAAAATCGAAAATCGGAACGAAGTTTGCATGGTTGGCTAGTTCGTGATAATTATGTAATGAAACAAAATGAATACTGACATGCAACATGCTCCTGCTGTCCCCGACTCCTAATGGCCAATTCTCATACCGTAAGTTCCATTAGCTTTGAGCATTCGCAACCACTCATGCATGCGTCGGGCGTCGAAATTAGTATATTTGGATTTCCTGTCCAAAACCCAACCGCTGCCAGTGCATTGCAGTGTAAATCATTTCCTTCTCCGACTCTGCAAATGCATTAAAACTCCTGCTCCTGCGGCGAGCCAACAGTGGCAGCGCCAGCCAATCAATGCGTTTGTCAATCGTCAGTCAAGCGCACCGTGGCCACAATTTCGCAATCCGCTTCTGTGTGTGCTTCCGGGCCGTCGATTGGCGATAGAAAGGACCTCTCGCCGCCGTGGGGAGTCGCTAGTCGCTTTCACCTTTCCGTGAAAAACTCGCGCGCACCGACTGCGAAGTGCAAAAAACCAACAATCGTTTCTCCATTGATCCAACGCCAGCGCAACCACAATTAACTCAGTCACCGGTGCGTTGCCGCCGCCGCTAGTGATTCCTGTTTCCTGTCACGCACTATATGGCGGTGCGGTGGCCACCGAAATGGAATGCAGCGATCGTCCTCGTCCAAAAGGGAAATTGGCCCGTGAGGTGAACGTGAAAATGCAACCACACAGGCACGATGATTTTCACCCGACGCCAGCAGCAACGGCTTGCCGTCACTGTCCATTACTTTATGCCGATTTTTGTGAGGAGGAGAAACTTTGCATTGCCGTCCGGAAACAAGGAAAGATCTAAGCTCAAGGGTATGATCGGATGACAGGAAGGTTTTCACGGTTATTCAATGTGCTAGGAAAGATTGGACATTTACTAGACGTAGCATCTTAAGATTGTGTTGACCGTGGACCGTGAATGCAGTAGTTGCGCCATAATGCGATGTGATCGATGGATGGGTAAGACATAACGGTCCCTCTATCTTTAAAGTATGGCTATCTTCATACTGCTTAGTTGGATACATCATAAAGCT
>NW_026457389.1:0-1797 GCF_943734635.1 Anopheles cruzii | reverse complement strand
CCCAGCCCAGCAGGTTAATCCTAGCGAAACTCCCAGCGGGACGTCTCAGCGAGCCCACGAGGGGGCCGCCACCATCACGGCGCACGACTGGAGGCACCGGGCCTCCGATAGGGGGTGAGCCAGGACGGACGTTGCAACTATTTTATGATGGACGCGCCGACTTATACGACTCTGTGCATCGATAGTTGTGACGCTCGGGGGCCGTCACGAGGCGGCCGAGTGACCGATAGCTGCGCTCTGATGGCGATCGTTGATCCTGCTTAACGTTCGCTCACTCTCAGTTGTCAGTTTATGCGCCGCCGTATCGAAGCGAATCCTTTTACGATGCTCGTTTGGAGGCAATCACAATCGGCAAAGCGCACTATGGAGCGTTTGTGGGCTAAATTGTAGTCCTCCGGGAAGCCCGGCCACCGAGAATGGGCGAGAATTATCTTACGCACGCACACGGGATGGGTGCGATTTGAATCGAAGGGGCCGCCTGTTCTGGGCGATAACCGCAGTCCGGTGGCTTTGCTTTCAGGCGAGGGCTGTTCTGAAAGTTCTTCAGCGTATTGGTTTGGTTATGTTTAATTTTTTTTTAAATTATAAGTCACTAGCCAAACGAATGTGGTATGTATTCCAATATCTACTTTATGTTTAATTTGAGGAAATTCTATGTTGGTTTTGATGATCAAAGGATAGTTGCAGTCTCTGAAGCTACGTGAGACGGATCCCTTTGGTTGATGCACAAAATATATGCTTTTTCAAGGGAAGAGAGAGTTTCTTTTTCAATTTCTGCGCAAAGTCACTACAATAACTATCGGCATTCGTCTAAGTATAGGTTCTTTATTGGAATTGGATAATTGAAACTCGCCTTTTGTTTGTTACTAATTTAGTTTTGTAGTAACAGCAACATCAACGTGCCGGCAAAAACTAACAGGAATTTGCTTACAATTTAAAAAATTTATTATTTATTTTTCTAAATCTATGTCATCATCAGTAAACTCTGCTCTATGCCTATGTCGACACTTGTTCCAATCTTCGAAATGGTCTGAACTGGTTCATTTTTGCCCTAGCCTCCAACACATGGCGGCGAAATGATCACGAAAATGTGACGCAACCTCGAAAATTTGATTCGTGTTTCAAAAACCCAAGAATTGTCTCTCCACAAGTCCGGTATTTTGTGACGACGAATAATACCCAAACAGTAATTTTTACTTTTGAATATAATTTCGATAGACTTATTTGAATTAGTCTTTGAATAGACATCACTAGCGTTAATTAGTTCATCTATCACATTTTAAAGATTTCTACGAGCAATGCTCGGGAGCTTAAAGGATTTTTTTTCTGTACTTCCGTCGATGTGACAAGGCCCCCCAAAAGACCCACTTAGTAATCTCACAGTTCTCACAGCTCCTTTAACCATCTGTCTTGTCACCTTCTGTCTATTTGAATCACCACAACCACCTCGATGTTCACAGCGACTTTTTGTTCAACCCTCACTCCATGGGTTGCAATATTGGATCTTTGAAAACGATTTCAAAAGTACTGGACTCTGGACTCTGGAGGGTAAACGTAATTGAATTTCTTCCACCCGTAATCGGGTGGGTTTTTTGAGGATAACTTTATTGCGTTACCCTACGGCGGCCGACAACGGTCGACAAATGCGGAACTGTCCAAGAAAACCGTTCGCAGTCACCGCGCGGCGAGATCTACGGTTCCATGGGGGTCTCGACGGTGATTCGATGCATCAATTGCGACGATTGCACACTCCGCACCAATTATGCGGAACAACATTCAATTACGGAAACGATCCGC
>NW_026457388.1:0-1797 GCF_943734635.1 Anopheles cruzii | reverse complement strand
CGCCTCAGTGCTTCCTTCGGCTTCTGCTTCGGAAGGCGTTGTACTGCGTTCGGCTTCCGCTTCAGAAGATCCTTTAGCTTCTGACGTCTCCTTTTCGCCCTCTTCAGCAGGCATTGAGCTGCCTTCGCCTTCCGCCTCGGTGGTTCCTTCGGCTTCTGCTTCGGAAGGCGTTGTACTGGCTTCGGCTTCAGCTTCAGAAGATCCTTCAGCTTCTGACGTCTCCTTTTCGCCCTCTTCAGCAGGCGTTGAGCTGCCTTCGCCTTCCGCCTCAGTGGTTCCTTCGGCTTCTGCTTCGAAAGGCATTGTACTGCCTTCGGCTTCCGCTTCAGAAGATCCTTCAGCTTCTGACGTCTCCTTTTCGCCTTCTTCAGCAGGCGTTGAGCTGCCTTCGCCTTCCGCCTCAGTGCTTCCTTCGGCTTCTGCTTCGGAAGGCGTTGTACTGCCTTCGGCTTCCGCTTCAGAAGATCTTTCAGCTTCTGACGTCTCCTTTTCGCCCTCTTCAGCAGGCGTTGAGCTGCCTTCGCCTTCCGCCTCAGTGGTTCCTTCGGCTTCTGCTTCGGAAGGCGTTGTACTGCCTTCGGCTTCAGCTTCAGAAGATCCTTCAGCTTCTGACGTCTCCTTTTCGCCCTCTTCAGCAGGTGTTGAGCTACCTTCGCCTTCCGCTTCAGTGGTTCCTTCGGCTTCTGCTTCGGAAGGCGTTGTACTGCGTTCGGCTTCCGCTTCAGAAGATCCTTCAGCTTCTGACGTCTCCTTTTCGCCCTCTTCAGCAGGCATTGAGCTGCCTTCGCCTTCCGCCTCGGTGGTTCCTTCGGCTTCTGCTTCGGAAGGCGTTGTACTGGCTTCGGCTTCCGCTTCAGAAGATCCTTCAGCTTCTGACGTCTCCTTTTCGCCCTCTTCAGCAGGCGTTGAGCTACCTTCGCCTTCCGCTTCAGTGGTTCCTTCGGCTTCTGCTTCGGAAGGCGTTGTACTGGCTTCGGCTTCCGCTTCAGAAGATCCTTCAGCTTCTGACGTCTCCTTTTCGCCCTCTTCAGCAGGCGTTGAGCTACCTTCGCCTTCCGCTTCAGTGGTTCCTTCGGCTTCTGCTTCTGAAGGCGTTGTACTGGCTTCGGCTTCCGCTTCAGAAGATCCTTCAGCTTCTGACGTCTCCTTTTCGCCCTCTTCAGCAGGCGTTGAGCTGCCTTCGCCTTCCGCTTCAATGCTTCCTTCGGCTTCTGCTTCGGAAGGCGTTGTACTGGCTTCGGCTTCCGCTTCAGAAGATCCTTCAGTTTCCGACGTCTCCTTTTCGCCTTCTTCAGCAGGCGTTGAGCTGCCTTCGCCTTCCGCCTCGGTGGTTCCTTCGGCTTCTGCTTCGGAAGGCGTTGTACTGGCTTCGGCTTCCGCTTCAGAAGATCCTTCAGCTTCTGACGTCTCCTTTTCGCCCTCTTCAGCAGGCGTTGAGCTGCCTTCGCCTTCCGCCTCGGTGGTTCCTTCGGCTTCTGCTTCTGAAGGCGTTGTACTGTTTTCGGCTTCCGCTTCAGAAGATCCTTCAGCTTCTGGCGTCTCCTTTTCGCCCTCTTCAGCAGGCGTTGAGCTACCTTCGCCTTCCGCCTCAGTGCTTCCTTCGGCTTCTGTTTCTGAAGGCTTTGTACTGCCTTCGGGTTCCGCTTCAGAAGATCTGTCAGCCTCTGACGTCTCCTTTTCGCCTTCTTCAGCAGGCGTTGAGCTGCCTTCGCCTTCCGCCTCAGTGGTTCCTTCGGCTTCTGCTTCTGAAGGCGTTGTACTGGCTTCGGCTTCCGCTTCAGAAGATCCTTCAGCTTC
>NW_026457387.1:0-1798 GCF_943734635.1 Anopheles cruzii | reverse complement strand
CCCCCACTCGGGGCCGCCCCGTTCGCGAAATCGATCGATCGATTTGCTGCTGCTGCTGCACGCACACACACCCAGCCACGTGCCGCGCACACACACCGCAGCACTTGTGTGCTATTGTGCTGCTGGGCACTTTATTTGCTTTATTGCTTTCGACTGTGTTGTCGCGGTGGACAATTTTTCTCCTTTCACTCTTCACGCGATGCACGCAAGGATAATGCACCACAGGATAAACCGCCTAAATGGCGGCAATATTATGCTCACAGTGCACTCACACACGTATAACCACCACCACTACTGGTGCTGCTGGAGGCTACTCTGATCGGCGATGCCGTTTCACTTTCTTCACAACTTATTCCACCACCGATCACAGTGTGCACAGGCCGTCGTGGCAGGGGCACGGCAGGGTGCACAATAGGCACCCAGGAACACACACTCGGGGAACGGGTTCCCCCCCCCCGCGGCACTTACTGTTGCGGAGACTCTCCTATTGCTCAATGGGATTTCTCAGAGACACGGGCTACTTCTCTGACTGGCGCGCGCGTGCGTTTAACGAGATGCGCCGTGCACTTCGTGATATTCGTGAGTCGAATATTCTTTCACTCTTTTCCTTTCACTCACACGCACGCACTCTCTGGCTGACGGTGACGAAAGGGAGGTTTTCTTTAAAAAATAAATGTGTCCGCAAAATCACAATGCTGCTTTAATCACTGTTGCCGATCCGATGATGCTTTTAAGGAGCCGCACTGTTAACGCTCTCTGTGTGTACTAACTACCTAACTTCTCGTGCTACGTGCGCGGCCGCCCGTGTTGTAGGCATGGAGAGCGCGGCGCACACTATGTTAGTACAACAAACACACGCACACACACACACACACGCCACACACACTGCCGCGCGCGGCTCTCGTGTCGTGCTGTGTTGTTGTTGTTTGATCACCTGCCTGCTACACGCACACACCGATACACACAATACACGAACGTATCTCGCCTACTGCGCCGGCGATTGGGGGTAGGGAAAAAATGGATTTAGGTTAAAACTGGAACTTTGACTCTTTTTCGACATCAAATTGTGGTGAGCGACGATCTAAGTGTCCTCTGACTCTTCGGTGGTCTTGTGGTCTCCGTTTGTGAACGATTGCCACTATGTGTCTATTGCTCTTTCCTCACAAATCCACACGCGTCACAGTCCACAGAGTCCACAATCCACATGCACGCACTTCATCCGGTCCGGCATCCTTTCTCCGCTGGCCGCTTCAAGACCATTTTCCACCGTCCGCTGGGAGGCTGCCTACAATGAAACAAAAGAATGAAAATCAGTCCAAAGGAAACTTGAACGGCAAGGCAAACTAGCAAGGGCGAAAGGGGAATTCCGGGCCATCGTAGATGCCACTTCCCCGCTGCTCTCCCTCTCTCTCGTTTCTGTTATTTGTCTATGTAATCAAGAGCAAAATATGAAATCTCGTGTTGGCGAGCCTTCGACCGGGCAGGAGGGTGGCGCTAGGAGCAGTAAATCTCCCTGGGAAGATGTGGGAACGGATGGAACCGGAACCATGTAACAGATGGCTAGATTTTCTTATTATTGCTTTTAACCAAACCACAGAAATGATGTCGAACCCGTACATCGGGGCCAACATTGATACGGAGCACAGCATGGCATACATCCCGCTGCTTCACCACCCTTGCTTCTGAAGTTCCCCTTCATTGCCACATTGATATGAGACGGTAGTAGTACAGGGTGGTCAAATAAGCGTTCCCTTTTTGAACTACCCATTATTTGACGTTTAAAACGTCAAACTTGATT
>NW_026457386.1:0-1799 GCF_943734635.1 Anopheles cruzii | reverse complement strand
ACCTGGCTGATGCGCTGCGTCAGGCAGATCGGTACCGAATCCTTGAACGCGTCCGCTGGGTCCGGCAGCGTACCGATACCCTGCGCCACGTTCGTCGGGTCCCAGGCGTGGTACATATAGATGATGCGTATCGTATCGTTCGTAATCGGCACCTCCTGCGCCGTATCGCACGTATCGGGCTTCCGATAGAGGCGCAGCACCGTGTGGACTGCGTCCTCGTCGTCGCCCGCCTCATATGGTGACACCAGCGATGCCTCGGTGATGGTGAATAGCATCGTCAGCAGTCCGATTGCAGCGACCGTTGTTGGCATATTCTGCTGCTGTTGATGCTGTGGGGTGATGACTGCTATGGTCAATCGTTGTCCCTTTTGTTTGGCTGGCTGCACTTCGAAATACGGGAGCGTTCCTTTACAGGAATGTAGACGCGTCAGCAGTTCCCATGTGTTTTGGGTGTTGTGTATTCCGCTCCGCTTCTTTTCTCCGCTTCGCTTCTGCTGCTGCTGCTGCTTTGGGGTGATGGCTGGTATGGCCAATCGTTGTCCCTTCGGGTTGACTGGCTGCACTTCGAAACACTGGATACTACTTAGGAGTGTTGATGCGTAAGCGGTTCCCACATGTTCTGGGCGTTGTATATCCCGCTCCGCTTCTCCAGATACTCCAGGTTCAACTGAACTGAAGTGCTTGGCCAAATTCTTCTCCTCGTCCGTCTCAATTGCTTTGACGGTCTTCTGCGAGGTGCCCACCGTCGGCTTTAAATCGGGCGGTTTGCACCTCCGACGTGTGGGCCGACTTGTCTCCATTAATGCACTAAATGCTTCCGACGACGCTTTGTGTAAAGCCGAGTTGTTCACGCCTAATTCGTCGTCGTCGTTGTTGCACTCGCGGGCGCCAAGTGTATAATCGTCTTCACGATCGCTAAATTTCGATGTCGCCATCTTTTCAGGATCTACAGCGTGATCTACCCTGAAGTCTCTGCACATCTCGTGCACTGGTTTCTGTGGCAGCGACGGTGCGTCGTGCCGGTCCGGATACTCTCGGTAACTGTATCCTACCTCACACTGTTGAGTGATCGTCGCACTTTTGTCATTTGGCGCCACAGCGTACTTGTCTTCCACCGGTAATGCAGGTGGTTGATGTTCTAGCACGCGGACGAAATTGTCCGGGACCGTCCCGGTACGACCGGTACTTATCAGTGTTGACGGTCTCGCATTTGGCGGAGGCATTCCATACGTTGCTCTGGATGCCGTTTCGCCACCCGCCGCGGGGCCTGTTTGGCCGTGCGCGGAGGGCATACTGGTCGTGAAGCCAGTGCTGTTGCTAACTCTAATCGTGAGCTCGTTATATCGCGTCGATATCGCTGTCTGGGTCGCTGTGTAGGTGCTCTGCTCCGGATACACCGGAGTTGGTGGTGCGTTGTAGCCACTCACGAACCAGGGATGTGGCAGTCCGCATCCTGTGTCCGGCACCTCGTAGCGAACGTACGCTTTTATCTGGTTGGACGCTCTGTAGCCACTGTATGCGTCCATCTCTCGGCTGGCTGCGTAGCCAGTGTATGCACCTATCTGGCTTTGGTCGGGAGTCGTTACCGACCAGCCATGCTGGTATGCTAGGTGGCTTCGGTGTCCGCCGCCGATCGCCCGTGCACCCGGATAGGCCGCTGGTGGAGGATATGGGGCGTTGTATACCGTTGCCGTGGTGCCGTGGCGAGGATCGGCATGCATCCCACGTGGTTGGTAGCGGGTCGCATGGGCACCGCCATATTCGTGTGGCTCGTCGCTAAGGCCACGCGCGCCATTTTC
>NW_026457385.1:0-1799 GCF_943734635.1 Anopheles cruzii | reverse complement strand
CCTAAATGGAGCACATGCCGATCGTCTGCAATACTGACATCCTTAATAAGATTTATACCCAGCAGCTCCAACGGTGTCGTCGTGGGTGTGCGTTTGCGGTGTGTGCCGTCATACGTGTGTCCCACAAACGACGGGCGCGTTCGGTGTTGCGCGGCGGTGTTATCATGGAACGAAACTCTTCGACCGAATCTCACACCCTCAATTGTGCATTTTGTGCATCCGTGGTATGCGTTTTGTGCGAACGTCTCTGCAGGGTATAATGAAAACAAGTATTACGAACAGTCACATAAGTTAATACGAAGCCAATATTCGAATCCTACCTTCCACGAGCGCACGTGCCTCTGCATCGGCAAGCACAGCTCGTGTTGCAATGTTTGCGCGTTGACGTAACCGGTCGGCTTCCTAACACACCGGGCCGAGGAGAACCGGTGCGGGCGGTTTACTTTTACCGCAAAGTATACTCACAACAAAAGCTTCCCCCGGTTCCCCGGTAGCGTCTATAAACATTAACTGAATGAGAGACAGCAAAGAGCAATACGACCTACGCTGCCCTTGTCATGCAGCCACTAAGCGCGAAATTGTTGCAGAATTAGAAGACATGTAATACACAACACATTGATGGGGCTGTTCAAAACCAAGCCTTGTTACTAGTTATTGTTTTATAAGGTATATTGTATAAAGGAATAATACAGCAATTATATGTCAGAAAGAAGCACACTTACATAAACCGCGATGCCAGAATGATCCGACCGCTTCACCACGACCATTAACGATATTTGTGGGTTTGATCTCCCACTGTGGATCCTGGAACACCGACCGCGGATCCTTCACCATGCCCGTGAAAAACGGGCCCAATGTGCAGAGGATCTGCTGCAGCATTTTCGGGCTTCGTTGGCAGATTAGCGTCATATGGCGCACGAGGTATGCCACCGTTTCACGCTCTTCTTCCGTAGCCCTGAGGAACTGCTCATCTGGAACTGCCTCCGATCGCCTCTTGGACGGGCCCGCCTCCTCATCACGAGATGTTTGCCAGCCGTTTCTTTGTTAAACTGTACCGTTCGACGGGTGGCATTCTATTGCGGAAGCGAAACAAAATTTTAGCTTTAAAAGATGAGAGATTATATGAGAACTTGGACGGCATTTAGTTTCAACAGGACGGAGGGAGGAACATTCGAGCGGAGGTTTAAACTCACTCGATCTATCGTCAAACGATAGATCAATCTTTTCGCCTATCTCGGTCTCGGTTTTGCATGCGTTTACGTTTCGCTGTGACACACAAAACAGCCACTCAGAATCTTTACACACGAGCGCGGACACTAAAAATGAACAAAATCAACAGTGACTTGCGAATAAGAAATACTTACCTAGTTTTCTGTGGCATTGTTTAACAGAGTTATCCGACTTAGGTAGAATTGTTGACGAGAAACTTCTGAATGTTTATGTTTTTACTTTGAGCTTTAAACTTCCCAGCGGGCAAAGTAACTCACGCTGTCATTTCTCGCGCTGTCACTGCCGGGTGTTGTTGTTTCTTTCGCTCCTTCGAACAGGTTATGGTGCGACGTCACTGGAACTCGAAAATTGAGTGTCAACAACTGAACGAATCGACTCAGCAAATTTGACGAAAAATTTTGTTGTTTGCTAATATTGGTGATGAAAGTTTTTTCGTCTTTTTTTCGTCATTTGACATTTCACACACACATTGGAAATTTTTCCCCTTTTTCGAACTGTCAAGTGAAATTCGCAATCTGAAATTTTTTTGCAATTTGGAAATCAAATTCGCAATCTGAAATTTTTTGCAA
>NW_026457384.1:0-1799 GCF_943734635.1 Anopheles cruzii | reverse complement strand
CCTAAATGGAGCACATGCCGATCGTCTGCAATACTGACATCCTTAATAAGATTTATACCCAGCAGCTCCAACGGTGTCGTCGTGGGTGTGCGTTTGCGGTGTGTGCCGTCATACGTGTGTCCCACAAACGACGGGCGCGTTCGGTGTTGCGCGGCGGTGTTATCATGGAACGAAACTCTTCGACCGAATCTCACACCCTCAATTGTGCATTTTGTGCATCCGTGGTATGCGTTTTGTGCGAACGTCTCTGCAGGGTATAATGAAAACAAGTATTACGAACAGTCACATAAGTTAATACGAAGCCAATATTCGAATCCTACCTTCCACGAGCGCACGTGCCTCTGCATCGGCAAGCACAGCTCGTGTTGCAATGTTTGCGCGTTGACGTAACCGGTCGGCTTCCTAACACACCGGGCCGAGGAGAACCGGTGCGGGCGGTTTACTTTTACCGCAAAGTATACTCACAACAAAAGCTTCCCCCGGTTCCCCGGTAGCGTCTATAAACATTAACTGAATGAGAGACAGCAAAGAGCAATACGACCTACGCTGCCCTTGTCATGCAGCCACTAAGCGCGAAATTGTTGCAGAATTAGAAGACATGTAATACACAACACATTGATGGGGCTGTTCAAAACCAAGCCTTGTTACTAGTTATTGTTTTATAAGGTATATTGTATAAAGGAATAATACAGCAATTATATGTCAGAAAGAAGCACACTTACATAAACCGCGATGCCAGAATGATCCGACCGCTTCACCACGACCATTAACGATATTTGTGGGTTTGATCTCCCACTGTGGATCCTGGAACACCGACCGCGGATCCTTCACCATGCCCGTGAAAAACGGGCCCAATGTGCAGAGGATCTGCTGCAGCATTTTCGGGCTTCGTTGGCAGATTAGCGTCATATGGCGCACGAGGTATGCCACCGTTTCACGCTCTTCTTCCGTAGCCCTGAGGAACTGCTCATCTGGAACTGCCTCCGATCGCCTCTTGGACGGGCCCGCCTCCTCATCACGAGATGTTTGCCAGCCGTTTCTTTGTTAAACTGTACCGTTCGACGGGTGGCATTCTATTGCGGAAGCGAAACAAAATTTTAGCTTTAAAAGATGAGAGATTATATGAGAACTTGGACGGCATTTAGTTTCAACAGGACGGAGGGAGGAACATTCGAGCGGAGGTTTAAACTCACTCGATCTATCGTCAAACGATAGATCAATCTTTTCGCCTATCTCGGTCTCGGTTTTGCATGCGTTTACGTTTCGCTGTGACACACAAAACAGCCACTCAGAATCTTTACACACGAGCGCGGACACTAAAAATGAACAAAATCAACAGTGACTTGCGAATAAGAAATACTTACCTAGTTTTCTGTGGCATTGTTTAACAGAGTTATCCGACTTAGGTAGAATTGTTGACGAGAAACTTCTGAATGTTTATGTTTTTACTTTGAGCTTTAAACTTCCCAGCGGGCAAAGTAACTCACGCTGTCATTTCTCGCGCTGTCACTGCCGGGTGTTGTTGTTTCTTTCGCTCCTTCGAACAGGTTATGGTGCGACGTCACTGGAACTCGAAAATTGAGTGTCAACAACTGAACGAATCGACTCAGCAAATTTGACGAAAAATTTTGTTGTTTGCTAATATTGGTGATGAAAGTTTTTTCGTCTTTTTTTCGTCATTTGACATTTCACACACACATTGGAAATTTTTCCCCTTTTTCGAACTGTCAAGTGAAATTCGCAATCTGAAATTTTTTTGCAATTTGGAAATCAAATTCGCAATCTGAAATTTTTTGCAA
>NW_026457383.1:0-1800 GCF_943734635.1 Anopheles cruzii | reverse complement strand
GCTCGATGCAACGTGAATAACCATAGCCCCATTTGCTCGTGCCAATCAGGATACACCGGAGATCCGTTCACTAGATGCTACCCTATACCACGTAAGATCTCAAACTGCTCTTCGCTCTTGCAGTCGATCATAAACCCAACCCTATGTGGCTCCTTTCTCTCACAACGCAGCTCCTGTTGAAGATACCCCAATCGTGGTGAGGAATCCATGCGTTCCTTCTCCTTGTGGTCCTAGATCGCAATGTCGCGATATAAATGGATCTCCATCCTGTTCATGTTTGGCCAACTACATTGGATCTCCGCCCAATTGTCGACCTGAGTGCTCGATCAACTCGGAATGTCCTAGTAATCAGGCTTGTATGAACGAAAAGTGTCGAGATCCTTGTCCCGGATCGTGTGGCATCAATGCAAGGTGCAACGTAATCAACCACACTCCAATATGCACCTGCGAGGAAGGGTACACCGGAGATCCTTTCACAAGTTGTCGTCCAATGCCTCCACCACGTAAGAATCTCTCGTCTTCCCAAGTCTTCGATCTCTCGATAACACAATCACTTCCCTCAACAGCGCCAACACCGTTGTATGAAGATCCGTGCAATCCATCGCCTTGTGGAGCGAACGCACAATGCAACAATGGTGTTTGTACGTGCTTGCCAGAATACCAAGGAGATCCTTATCGTGGGTGCAGACCAGAGTGCGTACTGAACTCTGACTGTGCTAGAGATAGGGCGTGTATTCGCAGCAAGTGCGTCGATCCTTGTCCGGGAACTTGCGGACAAGATGCACTGTGCGAAGTGATCAACCACATTCCGATGTGTCGTTGTCCTGATGGAATGGCCGGAAACGCATTTGTACAGTGCCGACCACAGCAATCGCCGGTCGTTACAAACCCGTGTTATCCTTCGCCATGTGGACCGAACAGTCAATGTCGTGAAATCAACGGGCAAGCCGTGTGCTCATGCGTTCCGGGATACATTGGCAGTCCTCCGACATGTCGACCGGAATGCGTTGTAAGCGCTGAGTGCCCTCAGAACCAGGCTTGCACCAACCAGAAATGTCGAGATCCATGTCTGGGAACTTGCGGCGTAGGAGCCAGGTGCTCGGTTGTCAACCATAACCCAATCTGCAGCTGCCCTGAGAGATTCACGGGCGACCCGTTCGTCCGCTGTCAGCCAATAAGTATGTTTCGATGACTGTCTCCCTCTTGCTTGGACCACGATCACTTATGATCTTCTTTTACAACGCTTTTGATCACTTTCAGTCGAGCCTCCTGTCCAAATGACCCCACAAAATCCATGTCAACCGTCACCTTGTGGTCCGAACGCTCAATGTCGCGCTGTGGGTGATTCTCCATCTTGTACGTGCATAGAAGGCATGATAGGTGCTCCGCCTAACTGTCGCCCCGAATGTATCAGTAACTCCGATTGTTCCAACAACCTGGCATGCATCAGACAAAAATGCCAAGATCCGTGTCCAGGAGCCTGTGGAGCAAACGCGGAATGTAGAGTTGTTAGTCACACTCCTATGTGCATTTGCGCTGTTGGTTACACTGGAGATCCGTTCACACAGTGCGTACCCTTCCAACAAGACACGCCAAAAGAACAAACAACCCCATGCTTACCGAATCCATGCGGAGCCAACGCGCAGTGTAGGGAACAAAATGGAGCTGGAGCATGTACCTGTATAGAGGATCACTTCGGCAACCCCTACGAAGGATGTCGTCCAGAATGTGTTCTCAACTCGGATTGCCCATCTAACAGGGCTTGTCTTAGAAACAAATGTCAGGATCCGTGTCCGGGAA
>NW_026457382.1:0-1801 GCF_943734635.1 Anopheles cruzii | reverse complement strand
TTGGCACTACCTCTTCTAACAGCTCAATTCCAGCGCTTATCTCTCTCGAGAGAGAGCGAAATAGATACAGAGAGAGAGGGAGAGAGAAGGAGAGAGCGACGCAATGCGATGGCAGTCAGGGTAAACCGGGACCTTTATGGTTTTGTGGAATGATTAATTTCTCATGTCCAACGAGTGGTGCCCTCCTCTCCTACCTCTACCCACCCCTTCACCCACCGATGGGGAGACATCATGCTCCCCAAATCCCCCTCTAGTCCGCACCAGCCACACAGCAGCAGCAGGGACGTCCCGGGGACTGGTAAAATATGGGGAAACACGGCATGAATTTTACCTTCTCATTATCACCCGCCCGACCGACCGACGCTGGCCCGCCCCTTGCAATACCGAGCACCACCGAGCTCCCCCCAACCCCCCCGAAACCCCCAGTAACGGGGGATCGCTTCACTTCCGCCCCGAACCAGAAATCCAGCCTCGCCGCAGCTTCGTCGCCTCGTGGTACAATACAGCGCTGCGATCGTAGCGTTGCCTAATCACCTACCCCTTTACAACGTCCCCCTCTCCATCCACCCCGTCTGCCCGCCCCGAACCACACCCACACTCCCTCCCTGCCCACCCACGGCAATTGGAAAATTATTTTAATCAGAAGCGCAACCCGTCCATTCTTCTAATGGAGCACCCCCCCATTGGCGTGCGGTCAGCTTGAGCAGGGATGCGGGGGGTGGGAGAGGATGGTGGACCATCGTCAGCAATATTGCATCCGCTTGCTAATCCCGACCTCCTCCCCACCCCGATCCGAACCGAAGCCACCGAGGCCAGCGCAACGAGCGCATCAGCGTCGAGTGAACGGTTTTTTTTCCGCTTGGATTTGTTGGCCTTCCCGTGTGGGTCTGTGTGGGTGTGCTTTACGTGCCGGGGTGTGTGTGTGTGTGTGTGTGTTACGGTACGGCTCCACCGCGATGGGGCCCAAACAGCACTTCAAAGCGGCCGAACCACAATCGACGGGTCCCGCCCGACGTACGTTAATGGTTTGGTCTACCAAATAGGTGCGCGGGTGGTGAGTGGGTGTGTACATTGGCCGTGCCCCGGCAGTTCTCCCCGGTTTTGGTGTTACTCCCCCCCCCCCCCCCCCCCGTCCCCCAAAGGGAACACCGAAGACCGGGGCCGCCGACATTCGCCGTCCTGCCGGGACATTCTAATGCACTTTGCTGCATTGAACGATCCGTGTTCCGTGTTTCGTGTTTCTCCCACCCACGCACGCACCGAAAGTTCTCCGATTGCACTGTTTACAATTAGTTTCACTCTCTATGCGTGTGTACATTTATGTTTCTTTACCGTTTTTCGAATCGGACCGTTTGCTACCTTTCGGTTTACTGTTTCGGATTTTTATTTCCTCTTCTCATTCGTTTGACTCTTGTTGGGCTTTGGAAACTTTATTAAGCACTTCAATGTTACATCGTTCTCGTTCCTCCTAGCTGTTTTGGAAATCTTTGTCCGTCCGTTAGTAAATATTAGGTGTAGCAATTAACTCGTGCGATTTTCATTCGACATTTGTGATCTAACTACAACAATAAAACGTATGACTACCTGAATGAAAGTATTGTCCGTCGTTAGCTACTACTTTCTCCCATCTTTTAGGTAGTTCCTCGATTCCGTATCGATACAATTCCTCATCTTTATCGGCGATTCAATCAGAGACCCTTTTTTTCAATACTTTCATATCAAGTTGTGCCTCCTGTGCCGGCAAATCGTTACTCATGTAAGGGGGCAACGACCGTGTTGCGTACTAAGCCCCGCCTCCCCA
>NW_026457381.1:0-1801 GCF_943734635.1 Anopheles cruzii | reverse complement strand
TTGGCACTACCTCTTCTAACAGCTCAATTCCAGCGCTTATCTCTCTCGAGAGAGAGCGAAATAGATACAGAGAGAGAGGGAGAGAGAAGGAGAGAGCGACGCAATGCGATGGCAGTCAGGGTAAACCGGGACCTTTATGGTTTTGTGGAATGATTAATTTCTCATGTCCAACGAGTGGTGCCCTCCTCTCCTACCTCTACCCACCCCTTCACCCACCGATGGGGAGACATCATGCTCCCCAAATCCCCCTCTAGTCCGCACCAGCCACACAGCAGCAGCAGGGACGTCCCGGGGACTGGTAAAATATGGGGAAACACGGCATGAATTTTACCTTCTCATTATCACCCGCCCGACCGACCGACGCTGGCCCGCCCCTTGCAATACCGAGCACCACCGAGCTCCCCCCAACCCCCCCGAAACCCCCAGTAACGGGGGATCGCTTCACTTCCGCCCCGAACCAGAAATCCAGCCTCGCCGCAGCTTCGTCGCCTCGTGGTACAATACAGCGCTGCGATCGTAGCGTTGCCTAATCACCTACCCCTTTACAACGTCCCCCTCTCCATCCACCCCGTCTGCCCGCCCCGAACCACACCCACACTCCCTCCCTGCCCACCCACGGCAATTGGAAAATTATTTTAATCAGAAGCGCAACCCGTCCATTCTTCTAATGGAGCACCCCCCCATTGGCGTGCGGTCAGCTTGAGCAGGGATGCGGGGGGTGGGAGAGGATGGTGGACCATCGTCAGCAATATTGCATCCGCTTGCTAATCCCGACCTCCTCCCCACCCCGATCCGAACCGAAGCCACCGAGGCCAGCGCAACGAGCGCATCAGCGTCGAGTGAACGGTTTTTTTTCCGCTTGGATTTGTTGGCCTTCCCGTGTGGGTCTGTGTGGGTGTGCTTTACGTGCCGGGGTGTGTGTGTGTGTGTGTGTGTTACGGTACGGCTCCACCGCGATGGGGCCCAAACAGCACTTCAAAGCGGCCGAACCACAATCGACGGGTCCCGCCCGACGTACGTTAATGGTTTGGTCTACCAAATAGGTGCGCGGGTGGTGAGTGGGTGTGTACATTGGCCGTGCCCCGGCAGTTCTCCCCGGTTTTGGTGTTACTCCCCCCCCCCCCCCCCCCCGTCCCCCAAAGGGAACACCGAAGACCGGGGCCGCCGACATTCGCCGTCCTGCCGGGACATTCTAATGCACTTTGCTGCATTGAACGATCCGTGTTCCGTGTTTCGTGTTTCTCCCACCCACGCACGCACCGAAAGTTCTCCGATTGCACTGTTTACAATTAGTTTCACTCTCTATGCGTGTGTACATTTATGTTTCTTTACCGTTTTTCGAATCGGACCGTTTGCTACCTTTCGGTTTACTGTTTCGGATTTTTATTTCCTCTTCTCATTCGTTTGACTCTTGTTGGGCTTTGGAAACTTTATTAAGCACTTCAATGTTACATCGTTCTCGTTCCTCCTAGCTGTTTTGGAAATCTTTGTCCGTCCGTTAGTAAATATTAGGTGTAGCAATTAACTCGTGCGATTTTCATTCGACATTTGTGATCTAACTACAACAATAAAACGTATGACTACCTGAATGAAAGTATTGTCCGTCGTTAGCTACTACTTTCTCCCATCTTTTAGGTAGTTCCTCGATTCCGTATCGATACAATTCCTCATCTTTATCGGCGATTCAATCAGAGACCCTTTTTTTCAATACTTTCATATCAAGTTGTGCCTCCTGTGCCGGCAAATCGTTACTCATGTAAGGGGGCAACGACCGTGTTGCGTACTAAGCCCCGCCTCCCCA
>NW_026457380.1:0-1801 GCF_943734635.1 Anopheles cruzii | reverse complement strand
CACACACACACACAAGGATCTTAAAGTAAAAGGGTTAGCCAGCCGTCGAGAGAGAGAGAGGGAGAGAGAGTTTGGCACTCGACCCAGTTGTTGGCCTAGTTTTGCCTAGACGGAGAAATTTTCCTGCTTCGAACCCGCGCACCCGCACCACCACCACCACCCGGTCCACCAGCAGCAGCAGCAAACTAGGCTAGCCCCTTGTGTCCCGTCGCTGTCTGGACCGGTGAACCTAGATCTTGATCTTGGTCCACCCCAGCCACCAGACGTGGAGCATGCTTTAAATCACGGAGCTCCCCCCGCACAACGACGACGACGGGGCCCGGCGAAGATCTTATTCGTTTCGTTTCCTCTGGCGGACCACGCTCGCTTGGTTCCTCTCTGCTTATTATTATGATGTTTTTCCACCCCCTACCCTCCACCCACGCTTCCTACTCCTCCTCCCAACACACTCTCAGGTTCAGTTGCAGCACAGTTCCGAAGCACCACTTTCGCCGCCCCGGCGCAAGGGCAAACTTTTCCCACCACCAAGCGTGAAGGCGGGTGCGGGTGGGTCGGTGTGGTGGAAAAAGTTAGTTCCCTGGTAAACTGGTAAAAGCTGAAGCTGATGCCGGTGGTGGTCGGAAAATCGGAGTTCTTCGCCGGCCTTCGCCACTTCACTGGCGCGCCAGACACAATGTTCTTTTTGGTCCGCGGAGGGCCGTGGGGGTGTGAGGGAAGCGAATTGCGTGGCCGGCCGGGGTTTCCCACTTTCACTGAAAAAGGAACGCGCGACGGAACACCGAGTACATTAGGTTATTTTGGGCGCGCGCGTTCCTCCGCGAATGCACTGCATTGAGAACTCGAACTGCTCGAAAAAAGGGGGCTCCCGGGAGCTTGCGCTTGCTTGTGCGGGATGAGGGGTGACGATCCCGGATTCAGATCCGGCAATCGGTAGAGGTAGGCCCGGATGGCCGTGAAATGAGCGATATTCCTCTCCACTTTCTTGTATCAGTCAGCGTAACAGTGACTTAGAGCAATAACTAACGACGTATAGGCTAACAGCTGCAGCATTTTAGGTGGAATACCTGGAGGAGGTCCTGAGGTTACCGTAAATTGTCCAAAGAAAATTTCGTAGCTCACATTATTTACAAGGACTGCCTCCTCATATTTTGAAGTTAAAGACTAGAGCTATGATTATCCTTTTGAGAAAAATCGATCCGCCGAAACTTTGTAGTGGTACTCGGCGTACACTAAGAAAATGAATCAACATATTCGAAGCCAGCATTTTAAATGGATAATATAGAGGGAATAGAGATGTACTACTATCGCGAATTCCAGTGGCACTTGCCTTTGCGACGACAAAAACACACGGCGCAGGGACAACCTTTACAAGTACAAGGATTAAACCCACAAAATGATTGCTTCACCCACCGTCAGAATGGTATGTGGCCTACTCACGAATTAGGAACCCCGTCAGATTTATTTGTGTATAAACCGGGAAGAAAAGCTAGAAACATTGCATATCCTGCAGCACGTCAATAAAAGGCCATTGAAGTCAATTATATATGAATTTCCTAATAAACTTCCTAAATATCCGTCTAAACCAAAAAGCATGATAAAGCAATAAGCATGATAAAATATAGATACAATCACTACTCTTTTCGATCACCAATAAAATAACCTTTTTAGCAACAAGCTTCAATCGAAACGTGGAAACAATGAAATCCAAACTTAAAGCAAACAAAACACCGCGAGAAAATTTGGCACAACAGCCCGAAGGACACAGAGAGTAGTGGTGGGCAGCAACTGCGCGAGCGGAAAA
>NW_026457379.1:0-1802 GCF_943734635.1 Anopheles cruzii | reverse complement strand
TTTGTTCCAGTCAATTTTCCTCTCCTTCATGCTAACGACTAAGTCAGCAATCTCTGCATGAAAGGCTGCCTCAGAATTACCATCGGTGTCAGCGGTAGCTGCGGCATCTTCCGGTTGAGGGGCTGCGTGAGCGATGGCGACGGCAGCGAGAAGGCCCAGCAGGACGAGAGCTAGTGCGACTTTCATGTTGTATGTTGGTTTTGATCCCGGAGAGAACTTGAACTCGAATGATATTTTTAAGCAGACCAGCGCTTATATAGTACTAATCGTATTTTACTGTTAAATACAGCTTTCGAAACAAAGCCTTTTTTGTTTATTTAGCTTGTGCACGGGACTGCGATTTGCGTCATCTGAATGGATTGCCCTTGAAATATTTTTCCGCCTTACATCAAATTTAGATGGCTCTGGCATTTAATTCCGGAAACCATTAAACAGATCATATTCGTTTCCGGGTAAAGTGACAATCATTTGATCATCACCAAATTTTGTGAAGCCGATGAAGTACGGCGACTGTTTCATGCGAAAGAAAAATGGATCGTTTGCATCGAATTAGGTATCCGTTTTGATCAAAGCAAAAAAATTAAAAACCGCGCAGTGCGTGAGCAGTTGCTACCCTGAAGGAAAGGAGAATTAAATGGAACAAAATAGGACAAGCCGCCCTTGCAGTTCTTAATGTAAAGCTTAAAATTGTGAACCAAGTTTTGCATACGTGATATTAAGCGTACAGCAAAAAAGGTGACAATTGTTTCCATTGAACATAAAAGGGAAGTAATGGATTTGGTTGGTAGGTTGGTAGGCGTTGGTTTATGAAAGAGAAAAGTAGAAATTTGTTTTGTATTGATTTGCATTATAGTTACAGAGGATGACACAACCACGGTGTCCACAGGGCCCTAATGGATAACACGTGTTTTGTTGAGCTCGATTTCCGAAACACACAGCTTGGTCCAAATAAACAAACGCAAACGCAAATGAATTAATGCTCCGGAAATGAGTTCCGTTACTTAGAAAAGCTTTGCTGAAGTTCATTGACAGATAGCCGAAACATGAAATCGAACATCTGAATCGCAAATTATATGATAATACTTCAAATAGTGATATGATAATTGTACGAAATTAAAGCGAACGAGTACGGAAAACCCGATTCAATCTTCACGCCGTTTGCGATTGTTACCTATTTTTTACGATCTGCTGGAGATCGATAAGCATGACGTGTGTGGCCGGTTTGGGCCATTTTCGTTGGGGTATTCCTATCGATGCCGCGTTATCAGTTCTACAAGACAATTTCCTATAGGCAAAAAGGTATATAAAAGAAAGATGTGTAGCCTAACAAAGGCCATTCTAAGTAAACCTTCGCCCCACTTCGCAGTGAACCTTGTCCGTTGGTGTGCAGATTACAGAGTTGCAGTGCAGAGTATTCGGTGTCGGTAGTTCGGTGCAACGCTGTGGGTCAGAATATGTGGCCGGCCGTGGTGATAGCGGTACTATCAACGGTATGATATCAAAATGTGTTACGCCTCATCTGATAAATTGACGCGACATAACGAAAGTAGGCAAGGCGACAAGAAAAGCTGCTCTGGAATGCGAGAGTTGATTTTTTCCAAGACCTCGAACCGTATTCTCGAGGGCACAACAGATCTAGTGATAATGTTTTCGTCTAGACTTATTGATAACTGGAGCGCGAACCGCGAACATTGTACCGAACCGAGTGCTCCATTGCTGTGTAGAGTAAAAATGAAATTATATTAATGTTGATCTTAACCAAATTCACTGCCTTTTGTTTCCTAGTGCCTTCTGGGTTCCAC
>NW_026457378.1:0-1802 GCF_943734635.1 Anopheles cruzii | reverse complement strand
AGAAGATTGAAAACAAAATCTCAGTTTGGCCATACGTGGATTTTTTTACTCTTAGAGCCATTCGAAAACGATATGGACAGCAACGAGGAAAGGAAACCCGAGAAACAACCCGTTGCCGATGGAGTCCCGCAGCTGGATCTTAGCAAATCGCCCAAAGAAATTTACTTCGAGCTGCTGCGAACATGGGTTTACCATGCCGAGATGCAGAACCATATTCAGGCACACTTTCCGTACTATCTGATGAGCAACTATCCGCAGCTATTCCAGCTCACCGCCGGCGCGGGAGCAGCGATGCCATCCACCGGTTGGAACGGTCTAGTGGCGGGAACTGCCGGTGTGGCAGCAGCGGCTGGTGTGTCCTCAAACTCATCCACCACGCCAGCAGGACAGCCGATGGGCCAAGGACAAGTGACCGGTCAGAATCGTGCCGGAAGGACTGATTTGCTCGATCCTACGCGCCCAGATGCGGGTAGGTTCGCCTGCGGGTTTAACTTTCAAGAGCTAATCGCCATTGCCTTTCTTGCAGCCATTAACCGGCACGGTGGATACGAGTACGTGGTGGCCCCGCTGTGGAAGCGATTCGCAGCGGAAGCCATCGACATTGCGATCATATTTTTGCTGAAGATTATGATCACGCTTGCCTTCATCGACGCGTTACAAATCGACCTGTAAGCATGCGTTTTATTTATTCAGTTGTTCGTACGACATCGGCTCATTGTTCTCGCTCCCGACAGCTTCTACATGGACCTCGATGCCATCCGCAGTTCCTTCGAAGAAGACTATACGGAGCTGCTATCGTTCACATCCGAGCTGATCTTCCTCGAGATCGTGATCAAGATTGCCGTCTGTATCTACGAAGCGGTGTGGACATCACACGTCCAGGTCCTACCGGGTAGTGCTACGCCGGGAAAGATGCTGATGGGGCTGCGTATCGTGCACGCCGAATCGGTGCTTGTTCTCGAGCCGCAGCCGCATCCCGCAATACTGACCAACCAGACGCCAATGCGGGCCTTACTCTACCCGGCCACGCCGCCCAGTCTCGGGCGCGCTTTTGGGCGGGCCGTGGTCAAGAACGTAGTGATTACGTTCTTTTTCCCGCTGTGTCTGCTGTGCTTCCGGCATAATCGCTCCCTGTACGACGTCATGGCGAAGACGGTGGTGGTTGAAGATAATCCTAATCCAATGCTTCGGAGGCGCTAAGCCGTGTAAAGCAAGGCACCGTTTGGCAGCAAGGCTGTGTAACAAGGGCTCCCAGTGTCAGTACCAAATCGAGCGGCTTGCGAATTGAAAGCGGTAAACGGGAGGGCGGTAGGCAGATTATTTCCTGCATAAGCATCTTATAGTTGAGGAGGGGTTTTACAATTAAATGGGCCAATTCTCAGTTTACCAAATACATGGATAATGATTATTCATAGCTGAGGCAGCATTATCATAATAAAGCTAGACAGTTGATCCTCGTAGATGGAGCAAAGTTAATCAAAATAATTAACGTCTACGGTTTGCGTTAATGGGATATGATCATGTGAATGGCTTGTGGGTCTAGCCATTAAAATATTCAGAATGATTCACCTGCTGACCTCGTGAACATGTTACTGATAACAGAAAATGGGAAGCGCAAGGATAGCCCTTTGGACACTAGTTTGGGTGTACTGAAGCGACTTCGGACTCCAATCGGATAAAGCCTCACGCATTCGTGTACGAATCCGGAGGACCAAAGTTCGTATCACCGAAATACCTGAACCGTGGAACATCTTTAATTATCTTTATTATGTTCGATACATTCCGTCTGCGTTTATCGCAAA
>NW_026457377.1:0-1802 GCF_943734635.1 Anopheles cruzii | reverse complement strand
TGTGTGAAACACTGAACGCGCTTGATTAGGTGTGCCCGAAAGTCGTGTAGTGACATGTTTCGCCCGGCCGTCAAGCGACCCACGGTTGTGTCACATTTCGCATCGATTAGGTGCCAGTGAAAGTCGTGTAGCGACAAGTTCCGCCCGGCCGTTGAGCGGCCCACGACCACAGGCATGGAGCGTCACGAGCTCAGCCCGGCGTCAGGCAGCCAACCAGCAACGCCACCCGGGCCAATCGCCAATTCCACGGTTGACCCATTACAGGCACAGGCTATGGCAGGAGAACAATGCGGATCCTCGCTGCAACAGTTGGAGGAAAAAATACAAAGCATGTCTCTCATGCTAGAAACCATAATAGCGCGTGCTAACCCACGGGAGTCAAGCGATCGACACGACACGCCACCAGACATGCCACTCGAAGCCGAGGCGAGTGCACCGAGAGGCGGTGCGAAACGCGAGCATGTGGAAGACGAACGAATGAGGGAAAGGAAAAGGAATAGAAAAAACGAGACAGAGCGACACACAGGCACGGCAGACCCGACACACATGTGTGTCGCCGGGCATTCGGAAATTTTTCCAAGTCCGGGTGCATGGTCAGGTAGGTAGAGAAGGGTAACGAAAAAAAGTCTATGTTCGGGAGCGGACGACAGTCAGTTTCTATCTTTTGTTCGGTTAGGACTTAGTTCAATTTTCGTGTCGGGGCGAAGCCTCTGCCTCTGTATTTCCTAAGTGTCAAGTTGTCGTTCAGTGCTTTTCGTTCCGTCATGTGTGATCCTGTAGAAATACTACAGGTAAGTTTATTGGACAGTGTTCAGTCACAGCGAAATAATGTTGAGAAGTTTTCACTTTGCTCGTTTCAGTCAGTTATCTCGTCAGTTGTCTCGTCAGTTTGTGGAAAAGGTAAGATAAAATGACAGGATTGCAATGCAAACAATCTAACAAAAATGTACTTTCTTCTCTTCCTTTGAGAAATGCATCGAAGACCACGCGCGAAACGATCTACGCAGCAAACATAAACCCGGCTGGACCCACCGACAATGTGTGTACGCGAAACAATGTGTTCGACGGATGCCACTTTCGCCACCAACGCAGACCTCACACACAGCCAACGCTGCATAGCGCCAGGATTGCACGAATAGATAGGAAAGTGAAACTGTGAAATAGACGAGCGACCGAAAGAGACGCAAAATAAATGGCACTGCGCATGTCCAAACCGACACGAAGTATTTTGACTTCGGGAACCGACAGGGGATACGAGAGAAAGAAAGAGGGAGAGGGCACATATGAGAGAGGGAGACGACAAGGGGCACGCTCGTGAAAAAAAATCGAAAGACCAATTTCTGCCATCGAAGGATTGGGCCATCTCACAAGGGATTTTGCATAGGCGATTTACATTGGTCCCTCGATTATCTTTCGATTATCTTTCGGTTTGTCCCTGGTTGCTCCATAGTGAGAAGAGCGTGGGGAACTCAAATTTGCTCACTGGGGATGCCAACCGAGCCAACGCCAATATACGTTGATCTACGGCCGCACGCGTCAGCAACGGCATACAACACGCCGCGCTTTCCGCAAGGGGCCTTTCCGGCTGGTAGGGCGACCGGCGGGCACCAGAGCCATACCTCATACCTGCATGGCTGGCCGGCTACGACGCTCAGCCAAAGCCAGATATCGGCTCGGCAAGGTATTTCCAAAGAACTTCCGCCATTTGCCGGAGACGCCGAAGACTGGCCCTTGTTCATCGCCAGCTTCGAGAGTTCAACTGCGATGTGCGGCTACAGCGCCGAAGAAAACATGTTGCGCCT
>NW_026457376.1:0-1803 GCF_943734635.1 Anopheles cruzii | reverse complement strand
TTCCCGGACACGGATCCTGACATTTGTTTCTAAGACAAGCCCTGTTAGATGGGCAATCCGAGTTGAGAACACATTCTGGACGACATCCTTCGTAGGGGTTGCCGAAGTGATCCTCTATACAGGTACATGCTCCAGCTCCATTTTGTTCCCTACACTGCGCGTTGGCTCCGCATGGATTCGGTAAGCATGGGGTTGTTTGTTCTTTTGGCGTGTCTTGTTGGAAGGGTACGCACTGTGTGAACGGATCTCCAGTGTAACCAACAGCGCAAATGCACATAGGAGTGTGACTAACAACTCTACATTCCGCGTTTGCTCCACAGGCTCCTGGACACGGATCTTGGCATTTTTGTCTGATGCATGCCAGGTTGTTGGAACAATCGGAGTTACTGATACATTCGGGGCGACAGTTAGGCGGAGCACCTATCATGCCTTCTATGCACGTACAAGATGGAGAATCACCCACAGCGCGACATTGAGCGTTCGGACCACAAGGTGACGGTTGACATGGATTTTGTGGGGTCATTTGGACAGGAGGCTCGACTGAAAGTGATCAAAAGCGTTGTAAAAGAAGATCATAAGTGATCGTGGTCCAAGCAAGAGGGAGACAGTCATCGAAACATACTTATTGGCTGACAGCGGACGAACGGGTCGCCCGTGAATCTCTCAGGGCAGCTGCAGATTGGGTTATGGTTGACAACCGAGCACCTGGCTCCTACGCCGCAAGTTCCCAGACATGGATCTCGACATTTCTGGTTGGTGCAAGCCTGGTTCTGAGGGCACTCAGCGCTTACAACGCATTCCGGTCGACATGTCGGAGGACTGCCAATGTATCCCGGAACGCATGAGCACACGGCTTGCCCGTTGATTTCACGACATTGACTGTTCGGTCCACATGGCGAAGGATAACACGGGTTTGTAACGACCGGCGATTGCTGTGGTCGGCACTGTACAAATGCGTTTCCGGCCATTCCATCAGGACAACGACACATCGGAATGTGGTTGATCACTTCGCACAGTGCATCTTGTCCGCAAGTTCCCGGACAAGGATCGACGCACTTGCTGCGAATACACGCCCTATCTCTAGCGCAGTCAGAGTTCAGTACGCACTCTGGTCTGCACCCACGATAAGGATCTCCTTGGTATTCTGGCAAGCACGTACAAACACCATTGTTGCATTGTGCGTTCGCTCCACAAGGCGATGGATTGCACGGATCTTCATCTAACGGTTTTGGCGCTGTTGAGGGAAGTGATTGTGTTATCGAGAGATCGAAGACTGGGTGGAGAGACGTGAGATTCTTACGTGGTGGAGGCATTGGACGACAACTTGTGAAAGGATCTCCGGTGTACCCTTCCTCGCAGGTGCATATTGGAGTGTGGTTGATTACGTTGCACCTTGCATTGATGCCACACGATCCGGGACAAGGATCTCTACACTTTTCGTTCATACAAGCCTGATTACTAGGACATTCCGAGTTGATCGAGCACTCAGGTCGACAATTGGGCGGAGATCCAATGTAGTTGGCCAAACATGAACAGGATGGAGATCCATTTATATCGCGACATTGCGATCTAGGACCACAAGGAGAAGGAACGCATGGATTCCTCACCACGATTGGGGTATCTTCAACAGGAGCTGCGTTGTGAGAGAAAGGAGCCACATAGGGTTGGGTTTATGATCGACTGCAAGAGCGAAGAGCAGTTTGAGATCTTACGTGGTATAGGGTAGCATCTAGTGAACGGATCTCCGGTGTATCCTGATTGGCACGAGCAAATGGGGCTATGGTTATTCACGTTGCATCGAGC
>NW_026457375.1:0-1803 GCF_943734635.1 Anopheles cruzii | reverse complement strand
CGATTAGATAGGCCCAATCTTGCTGCTCATTTACATCAACGCTGCTGACAAGATTTGCTTGCTACATTGCATAATAATGGTACTCCACAGTTCGTTGTGGGCAACGTCTGTCAGCATTTTCTGTGGATTTCAGCGATATCTTATTTTAATTACCAACCGACGAGTACCGACGAATGTAGACGTCGGTCTGCAGATAAGAAACTAAACTGGGAAAACAAGTGTGTCGGTTGTATAGGGTGGATAGAGAGAGTCCATAGAGTCAGTCGTGAAGTAACGAAGGAATCGCGAAGTAACAGGAGAGTTGGGCAGTTAGAATCCTTAGAGTGAGAAGAGTCAACAGAGTGACTCAAGAAAGAGAGAAAGAGATAGAGAGCATACAGGTAGTTGCTAAGAGAAGAGCACTGTTCGTATGGAAAAATAAAATCCTTGCTCCTTTCTAGCCTACCAAGTTCTGTGTTATACCATCTGCTGGTGGTCCGGGCTGGTAGCGATCGTAGTACGGAAAAAATTTCCATAGCTTTTTCCAGTACTTTTCACAGATGTTTGGCTTTGTCACTCAAACCCGTCTCAAACCCATGCAAGCAATCCGCAACTATTATACAAAGAGACGCTTCGGTGTAGCTGGGTAAGCATAGTTCAAGTCTTATCCCTGTACCAGGGCACATCATGTTTTTATTTCACGTCAATAACGTTCCTCTCGCACACATGAGCATAATGCGTGTATATCTCATAATCGCTGGGGCCAATGTCATAATTGCGGAGTCCAGGTCCATCGCCAGTTTCGCTTCGTCTTTATATTCGTTCCCTATTATTAGTGGCGTGTGTTTTGATTCGCGTACCTTTGCGCCAAACTCTGCCACAATTCGTAGCGAGAAGCGATGGAATTCGATCCGAGTACCAGATCGTGGTCAATGTTTAGCACGACATTGACCGTGCCTCTGTCAAGCTGTGGCCACAAAATGTTCTGCAGCACGGGATCCACTACCGGAGTTGGGTTTCTGGAACCAGAGACCAGTTAGACCAATGCATACACACTTCCCCAAAAAGTCGGCCGAAGGCGGTTCGTGTCACTTACCCATACTTGGCAAAGTTAGTCCAAAGTCGGAGCATTCGCTTGCGGACCGTGAGCGCATGGCCAGTGACAGGAAGTTGCTCGCTCATAAGTGTCTTCGAGTCGAACATGTAGTAAAGCTCGTCCCCGTGTACCGCACCCGGTATTGAGACGCCCAGTGGCTTTTTGAACAGGTTCAGGTCACCGTCATAGGTGAAGTGATAGACATAGACCGGCATCCGGGTTGAATGCAGTTTCGCTATCTCCAGTACACCGATCGCGAACATTGCGTCGGTCATGTACAAGGAGAATTGTTCCAACAACTCCGGTCCCAGCGTCTGGCCTTGCCAGTAGAACTGCGCGAATGTCTCACTAATGACACCAGCATCGGAACTACCTTTCGAGATGTTCCATGCCATCGGCACCAAATAGTGCGAGTGCTCGTTGAACGTATCGTACAGGTTGGGAGTGACGTCCTCCTGCATTATTAACAGTATCGACTCCAAGTTGTTGAACCCGGTCAACAAAGGAACCGCCTGGTAAGCACCGTCCTCGATGAGCTCCATCGGCGTCCGTGGCAGGACAATTGATCCGGGAGCGTCTGGCGGCTCGACAACCGGACCAAAATCGATAGGCACCAGTTGTAGTGCACTCGAGTACACATCTTTTTGTTGCGCGATCAACGCCCTGTACGGAACCAGCTGGAGAGCGGCCACCATGGCGGCCGTATCGGTGGTTTCCAGTCCCAGGGC
>NW_026457374.1:0-1803 GCF_943734635.1 Anopheles cruzii | reverse complement strand
CGATTAGATAGGCCCAATCTTGCTGCTCATTTACATCAACGCTGCTGACAAGATTTGCTTGCTACATTGCATAATAATGGTACTCCACAGTTCGTTGTGGGCAACGTCTGTCAGCATTTTCTGTGGATTTCAGCGATATCTTATTTTAATTACCAACCGACGAGTACCGACGAATGTAGACGTCGGTCTGCAGATAAGAAACTAAACTGGGAAAACAAGTGTGTCGGTTGTATAGGGTGGATAGAGAGAGTCCATAGAGTCAGTCGTGAAGTAACGAAGGAATCGCGAAGTAACAGGAGAGTTGGGCAGTTAGAATCCTTAGAGTGAGAAGAGTCAACAGAGTGACTCAAGAAAGAGAGAAAGAGATAGAGAGCATACAGGTAGTTGCTAAGAGAAGAGCACTGTTCGTATGGAAAAATAAAATCCTTGCTCCTTTCTAGCCTACCAAGTTCTGTGTTATACCATCTGCTGGTGGTCCGGGCTGGTAGCGATCGTAGTACGGAAAAAATTTCCATAGCTTTTTCCAGTACTTTTCACAGATGTTTGGCTTTGTCACTCAAACCCGTCTCAAACCCATGCAAGCAATCCGCAACTATTATACAAAGAGACGCTTCGGTGTAGCTGGGTAAGCATAGTTCAAGTCTTATCCCTGTACCAGGGCACATCATGTTTTTATTTCACGTCAATAACGTTCCTCTCGCACACATGAGCATAATGCGTGTATATCTCATAATCGCTGGGGCCAATGTCATAATTGCGGAGTCCAGGTCCATCGCCAGTTTCGCTTCGTCTTTATATTCGTTCCCTATTATTAGTGGCGTGTGTTTTGATTCGCGTACCTTTGCGCCAAACTCTGCCACAATTCGTAGCGAGAAGCGATGGAATTCGATCCGAGTACCAGATCGTGGTCAATGTTTAGCACGACATTGACCGTGCCTCTGTCAAGCTGTGGCCACAAAATGTTCTGCAGCACGGGATCCACTACCGGAGTTGGGTTTCTGGAACCAGAGACCAGTTAGACCAATGCATACACACTTCCCCAAAAAGTCGGCCGAAGGCGGTTCGTGTCACTTACCCATACTTGGCAAAGTTAGTCCAAAGTCGGAGCATTCGCTTGCGGACCGTGAGCGCATGGCCAGTGACAGGAAGTTGCTCGCTCATAAGTGTCTTCGAGTCGAACATGTAGTAAAGCTCGTCCCCGTGTACCGCACCCGGTATTGAGACGCCCAGTGGCTTTTTGAACAGGTTCAGGTCACCGTCATAGGTGAAGTGATAGACATAGACCGGCATCCGGGTTGAATGCAGTTTCGCTATCTCCAGTACACCGATCGCGAACATTGCGTCGGTCATGTACAAGGAGAATTGTTCCAACAACTCCGGTCCCAGCGTCTGGCCTTGCCAGTAGAACTGCGCGAATGTCTCACTAATGACACCAGCATCGGAACTACCTTTCGAGATGTTCCATGCCATCGGCACCAAATAGTGCGAGTGCTCGTTGAACGTATCGTACAGGTTGGGAGTGACGTCCTCCTGCATTATTAACAGTATCGACTCCAAGTTGTTGAACCCGGTCAACAAAGGAACCGCCTGGTAAGCACCGTCCTCGATGAGCTCCATCGGCGTCCGTGGCAGGACAATTGATCCGGGAGCGTCTGGCGGCTCGACAACCGGACCAAAATCGATAGGCACCAGTTGTAGTGCACTCGAGTACACATCTTTTTGTTGCGCGATCAACGCCCTGTACGGAACCAGCTGGAGAGCGGCCACCATGGCGGCCGTATCGGTGGTTTCCAGTCCCAGGGC
>NW_026457373.1:0-1803 GCF_943734635.1 Anopheles cruzii | reverse complement strand
TTTGCGATAAACGCAGACGGAATGTATCGAACATAATAAAGATAATTGAAGATGTTCCACGGTTCAGGTATTTCGGTGATACGAACTTTGGTCCTTCGGAGTCGTACACGAATGCGTGAGGCTTTATCCGATTGGAGTCCGAAGTCGTTTCAGTACACCCAAACTAGTGTCCAAAGGGCTATCCTTGCGCTTCCCATTTTCTGTTATCAGTAACATGTTCACGAGGTCAGCCGGTGAATCATTCTGAATATTTTAATGGCTAGACCCACAACCCATTCACATGTTCAAATGCCATTAACGCAAACCGTAGAAGTTAATTATTTTGACAACTTTGCTCCATCTACGAGGATCAACTGTCTAGCTTTATTATGATAATGCTGCCTCAGCTATGAATAATCATTATCCATGTATTTGGTAAACTGAGGATTGGCCATTTTAATTGTAAAACCCCTCCTCAACTATAAGATGCTTATGCAGGACAATATCTGCCTACCGCTCTCCCGTTTACCGCTTTCAATTCGCAAGCCGCTCGATTTGGTACTGACACTGGGAGCCCTTGTTACACAGCCTTGCTGCCAAACGGTGCCTTGCTTTACGCGGCTTAGCGCCTCCGAAGCATTGGATTAGGATTATCTTCAACCACCACCGTCTTCGCCATGACGTCGTACAGGGAGCGATTATGCCGGAAGCACAGCAGACACAGCGGAAAAAAGAACGTAATCACTACGTTCTTGACCACGGCCCGCCCAAAAGCGCGCCCGAGACTGGGCGGCGTGGCCGGGTAGAGTAAGGCCCGCATTGGCGTCTGGTTGGTCAGTATTGCGGGATGCGGCTGCGGCTCGAGAACAAGCACCGATTCGGCGTGCACGATCCGCAGTCCCATCAGCATCTTTCCCGGCGTAGCACTGCCCGGTAGGACCTGGACGTGTGACGTCCACACCGCTTCGTAGATACAGACGGCAATCTTGATCACGATCTCGAGGAAGATCAGCTCGGATGTGAACGATAGCAGCTCCGTATAGTCTTCTTCGAAGGAACTGCGGATGGCATCGAGGTCCATGTAGAAGCTGTCGGGAGCGAGAATAATGTGGCGTTATCGTACGAACAACTGAATAAATAAAACGAATGCTTACAGATCGATTTGTAACGCGTCGATGAAGGCAAGCGTGATCATAATCTTCAGCAAAAATATGATCGCAATGTCGATGGCTTCCGCTGCAAATCGCTTCCACAGCGGGGCCACCACGTACTCGTATCCACCGTGCCGGTTAATGGCTGCAAGGAAAGCCGATGGCGATAAGCTCTTGAAAGTTAAACCCGCAGGCGAACCTACCCGCATCTGGGCGCGTAGGATCGAGCAAATCAGTCCTTCCGGCACGATTCTGATCGGCCACTTGTCCTTGGCCCATCGGCTGTCCTGCTGGCGTGGTGGACGAGTTTGAGGACACACCAGCCGCTGCTGCCACACCGGCAGTTCCCGCCACTAGACCGTTCCAACCGGTGGATGGCATCGCTGCTCCCGCGCCGGCGGTGAGCTGGAATAGCTGCGGATAGTTGCTCATCAGGTAATATGGAAAGTGTGCCTGAATATGGTTCTGCATCTCGGCATGGTAAACCCATGTTCGCAGCAGCTCGAAGTAAATTTCTTTGGGCGATTTGCTAAGATCCAGCTGCGGGACTCCATCGGCAACGGGTTGTTTCTCGGGTTTCCTTTCCTCGTTGCTCTCCATATCGTTTTCGAATGGCTCGAACAGTAAAAAAAATCCACGTATGGCCAAACTGAGATTTTGTTTTCAATCTTCT
>NW_026457372.1:0-1804 GCF_943734635.1 Anopheles cruzii | reverse complement strand
AGCTTCATATGATTTAGCGATAATCTGTCTCAAATATTTGACGGTCACCTAGCGACAATCGTTTCTATGCCTTTGCACGCGGAACCGCATGGTGTTTCTTTGGTCGTTTGAAGAAATACCGTTCTGCTGGAAAGTGTCTTTCTTAGA
The DNA here is from genome assembly GCF_943734635.1 of Anopheles cruzii. NCBI lineage: Eukaryota > Metazoa > Arthropoda > Insecta > Diptera > Culicidae > Anopheles > Anopheles cruzii. Next base: position 1,657 of record NW_026457372.1, on the reverse strand, counting down.
ACTTTCATATGCTTTGGTGTGCCCTTTGCAGCTAACTGAAGCCAACCGAGTTATGGACCACCGTCGTGTGGGAAACCTTAGGAGCGCGCGCCAACCGAATGTCCGAGCGGAAACGAGATGACTTTCGGTATCGTCACACCGGACTGGATATGAGTGAAGAACATAGCAAAATGGTGTGTAGCGTCTACCGGCCGGAATACGCGTCGTATCGAATGACCGGCCATTGGGGGGCTTCTGGGTTGGGACCGCGGAGTAACTGCCAAAGTAACCGGTTTATTAGATGTAACAGCGACCAGTTCAATTAGTTTCTTTTCGATTGCGGCCGTCGGCAGACCTCCTCTCGGCGGGGTTTCTGAATTTACGTTCTCTAACAATAAGTTAAGCACCGCCTCATGCTCGATTGGTGATTGACGCTTTACAATTCAAGTGTTTATTTCTGCCACTTTTGTCACAGATCGCGAGGCCATGATCGATGAAAGAACCCCGCTAACGACGGGGCCCCCGTCTCCCTCGCCGTTCGTTTCGGGACCATCGGGAACTGTGCACCATCTGAAGGCACACGAAACCTTACGCGAAAGGCAGGTTCGCACGTTCCAGTGTTGGATATGTTCCGCAATACTGTAAGGAAGGAAAAGACTCTCAGTTGGTGGTCATCTGCAGAATAACGAATCACTCGGTTTTCTCCCTAGCGGTGCGTTTGTGCTGGCAGTCGTGATCAGCATCAGTTACATCATATTCGGCGATGCAACGAAACCGCCGTTCGACGAAGGAAACACCACGGCAGCGGAATTTCCAGAGCTTTTGAATCTCATCAGCTTTCCGCTGGCCGGTAAGTTGTCGTGTCTGGATTACGCCCGATAAACTTACCATTTCTTCAACACCCTCTTACCCTAGATGAACCGACACCGGACTGGAACGGAATGGACGTAAGTGAGGACGACAAAATGGCCGCCATTGCCGAAGGTGAAAAAGCGCTCGGGGACAAGGAACTGTTGGAAGAGACCCTTTCCTCGCCACCGGTGAAGTCTCCTTCGTTTCGGCATCAGAAATCCATTGGTGCTACGGTAGCTGCTCGAATGGCGGCCAAGCTGGGATTCGTTGAAGATCGGGCCACGAAGGCACTGGTAAAGAGGATTGGCTTACGCCGCAGAGGATGCGTAGGACGTGGTCCAGTGCTCAATGTGCCACGGATGCAGTACAAGGCACAATGTGACTTCAACTCCCGTTACCGGAGCGCCAACGGGACGTGTAACAACAAGGAACACCCGTATGAGTACGGTATCGCAATGATACCGTTCCGCCGTCAGCTAAACCCGGACTACGCCGATGGAATCTCGGCACCACGAGTTGCCCGCGATGGTGCTGAGCTGCCCAGTGCGCGACACGTTTCGCTAGACATTCATCGCCCTTCCTACCACAACGATCCATCCTTTTCCGTGATGCTCGCCGTCTGGGGTCAGTTCCTTGATCATGACATCACCTCGACAGCGCTGAACCAGGGCATCAACGGGAAGCCGATCGAATGCTGTGACCCTGGGCAACCGCAGCATCCAGAGTGTTTTCCTGTTCCGATTGGACCGGGTGATCCATACTTTCACCAGTACAACGTTACGTGCATGAACTTTGTGCGTTCGGTGCCGGCACCGACTGGCAGCTT